>NW_027435998.1:0-24643 GCF_964199755.1 Larus michahellis
TCATCGCCTCCCTCCGCAAGGTGAGTCCTGGGGTGGGGAATTTTGGGGGGGGGGGGGGGGGGGGGGGGGGGGCGTGTCCAAGCATAGGACACCCCCCAAAAAACACCCCCCCCCCCCCCCCGCCCAAGCTGGGGGCAACTTACGGCCCCGTTTTCACCATCTACTTTTGGGCTACCAAACGCCGAAAGAGGCTTCTACCGAGCGAGCCGAGGACTTCAGCACCCGCAGCCGCTTCCCGGCCCTCCGGCAACGGAGCCGCGGCAACGGTGAGTTGTTTCCCCCCCCCTCCCCCCCAAAAAATTCAGGTTGCCACCCTGAGGGTTTCGGTAGCCACCCGGCGGCGTTTGACCCCCCCTTTTTTTCTTTTTTTTTTTAATTTTTTTTATTTTCTTTTTTTCGGGTGAATTTTATAGGTATCGTTTAGGGGAGCCGGGGAGCGCCGGCGGCAACCTCGAAGAGTCCGGGAACGGGCAAGCGCGGGGCCGAGGAGCTGGTCCGGCCAGGAAGCCCGGCAGCTGCTCCGGCACCTCCGGCAGGCGCGTGGTACGGCCCCTTTCCCCCCCCATTTTGGCCCCTTTCCCCCCCCATTTTGGCCCTTTTCCCCCCCCATTTTGGCCCTTTTCCCCCCCCATTTTTGGCCCCTTTCCCCCCATTTTGAGCCCTTTTCCCCCCACCACCATTTTTGGGCCCTTCCCCCCCCCATTTTTGGCCCTTTCCCCCCCCATTTTGAGCCCCTTTCCCCCCATTACCTTTTTTGGCCCCTTTTCCCCCCATTTTGGGCCCTATCTCCCCCCATTTTGGGCCCTATCTCCCCCCACCCCCATTTTTGGGCCCTTTTTCCCCCCATTTTTGGGCCCTTTTTCCCCCCATTTTTGGGCCCTTTTTCCCCCCATTTTTGGGCCCTTTTTCCCCCCATTTTTGGGCCCTTTTTCCCCCCATTTTTGGGCCCTTTTTCCCCCCCCACCATTTTGAGCCCCTTTTTCCCCCCATTTTGAGCCCCTTTTTTCCCCCCATTTTGAGCCCCTTTCCCCCCACCACCTTTTTTGGTCCCTTTTCCCCCCATTTTTGGTCCCTTTTCCTCCCATTTTGAGCCCCTTTTTCCCGCCATTTTTGGGCCCTTTTTCCCGCCATTTTTGGGCCCTTTTTCCCCCACCACCATTTTGAACCCCTTTCCCCCCCCCACCATTTTGGGCCCCTTTTTCCCCCTATTTTGAGCCCCTTTCCTCCCACCACCTTTTTTGGCCCCTTTTCCCCCCCCATTTTGGGCCCTTTCCCCCCCCATTTTGGGCCCTTTCCCCCCCCATTTTGGGCCCCTTTCTCCCCCCCCCGATTTTTGGGCCCTTTTTCCCCCTCCTCCCACCACCATTTTTGGGCCCTTTTCCCCCACCACCATTTTTGGGCCCTTTCCTCCCCCCATTTTTGAGCCCCTTTCCCCCCCCCATTTTGGCCCTTTCCCCCCCCATTTTGAGCCCCTTTCCCCCCATTATCTTTTTTGGCCCCTTTTCCCCCCATTTTGGGCCCTTTCTCCCCCCATTTTGAGCCCCTTTCCCCCACCACCATTTTTGGCCCCTTTTCTCCCCATTTTTGGCCCCTTTTCCCACCATTTTTGGCCCCTTTCTCCCCCCTCCCCCCCCATTTTTGGTCCCTTTTTCCCCCTATTTTTGAGCCCCTTTTTCCCCCCGTTTTTGGGCCCTTTTCCTCCCCCCCCGTTTTTGGGCCCTTTCCCCCCCCCCCCGTTTTTGGCTCTTCCCCCCCCCATTTTTGGCTCTTTCCCCCCCCATTTTTGGGCCCCTTTCTCCCCCCCATTTTTGGGCCCCTTTTTCCCCATCTTTGGCCTCTTCCACCCCCCCCCCCCCATTTTAGGCCTTTTTCCCCCCATTTTGGCCCCTTCCCCCCCCCCCATTTTCAGCCTTTTTCTCCTCATTTTTGGCCTTTTCCCCCTCTTTTTTAGCCCTTCCCCCCCCACCCCCGCCAGCCATTTTTGGCACACCCCCCCCCCCAAAATAAAACCAACCTCCTGCTTCCCCCCCTCCCCCATCTCCCCTTCCGCGGGTTCCTGGGGTCACCGCGACCCCCCCCCACAACGTGTCCCCCCCCCCCGTGGGGGGCTCCCACAGGGACACGGAGGGAAAATGCTGTTTATTTGGGGATAAACTCTTACATTTCGGGGGGGGGGGGGGATAAGTGGGGTTTTGGGGGGGATTAAGGGGGATTTTGTGGGGGATAAGTGGCTTTTAGGGGGGAGATATGTGGGGTTTTGGGGGGGATAAGTGGGGTTTTGGGGGGGATAAATGGGTTTTGGGGGGGATAAGTGGCTTTTAGGGGGGAGATATGTGGGGTTTTGGGGGGGATAAGGGGGATTTTGGGGGAATAAGTGGGGTTTTGGGGGGGATAAGTGGGATTTTGGGGGAATAAGTGGGGATTTTGGGGGGGATAAGTGGGGATTTTGGGGGGGATAAGTGGGATTTTGGGGGAATAAGTGGGGATTTTGGGGGGATAAGTGGGGTTTGGGGAGATAAGGGGGTTTTGGGGGGGGATAAGGGGGATTTTGGGGGCGATAAGTGGGTTTGGGGGGGGATGAGTGGCTTTTAGGGGGGAGATATGGGGTTTGGGGGGGGATAAGTGGGGTTTTGGGGGGGGGATAAATGGGTTTGGGGGAATGTAAGTGGGTTTGGGGGGGGTAATTGGGGTTTGGGGGGGGATAAATGGGATTTGGGGGGGATAAATGGGTTTTGGGGGGGGGAATAAATGGGTTCCGGAGGGAGATAAATGGGTTTGGGGGGGGGGATAAATGGGATTTGGGCGGAATAAATGGGATTTGGGGGGGGGGAATAAATGGGTTCCGGAGGGAGATAAATGGGTTTGGGGGGGGGGGGGGATAATTGGGGTTTGGAGGGGGATAAATGGGTGTTTGGGGGGGGGTAAGTGGGGTTTGGGAGAGATAAATGGGTTTATTTTTTTTTGGGGGGGGGGGTTGTAAGTGGATTGTGGGGGGGACGAAGGGGTTTTTTGGGGGGCGGGGGGGAAGACGCTGGACGCCCCCCAATGCACGGCGGGGGGGGGGGATGGGGGGGTGTCAGCGGGGGCAGAAGCAGACCTCGAAGGGGCGGGGGATGTTCATGATGCCGCTGACTTGGGGGCGCAGGTCGAAGGGGGGGGCGCCGGGGGGGCGGCGGAGCTGGAAGCGCTGCAGGATGGCGGTGAGGAAGAGGAAGAGCTGCGTCCGCGCCAGGCTCTCCCCCAGGCACATGCGCTTCCCTGCGGGGGGGAGGAGAGGAAAGGGCGGGTTTTGGGGGGTTGGGGGGGGCACCCCCACACTTTAAGGGGGAGGGGGGGTTGGTTCTCGTGCCCCCCCACCCACCTGCGGAGAAGGGCAAAAAGGCTTCGCTTTTCTTGAACCCCCCTTTTTCATCCAAAAAATGGCCGGGGTCGAAGGTTTCGGGGTTTTTGAAGAAACGGGGGTCACGGAGGGCCGAGCTCAGCACGGGGTAGATGGTGCAGCCCTGGGGGGGGAGCGGGGGGGGGGGGTCAAAAAGAGGAGGGGGAGGCTGGGGGGTGACTCCCCCCCGTCCCCCCCCCGAGGGGTAATCAATGATTAACCATCAGGGGTTGATGGGGGGAAAAAAAAAACAACCCGACGGGGCCGGCGCCGATCAATGATTAACGGGCGATCGATGGGGAGTTGCGCAATTAAGAGTCAATGATTAAGCGCGCGGTGCGATCAATAATTGGCGGTGAAGCTCGTTGGGCGATTAATAATCAATGATTAAGCGCGCGGTGCGATCAATAATTGGCGATGAAGCTCGTTGGGCGATTAATAATCAGTGATTAAGCGTGCGGTGCGATCAATAATTGGTGATGAAGCTCGTTGGGCGATCAGTAATCAATGACTAATGGGTGGTGCAATTAATAATCGATGATGAAGCGCACGGTGCGATCAATAATTGCCGATGAAGCTCGTTGGGCGATTAATAATGATTAAGTGTGTGGTGTGATCAATAATTGATGATGAAGCTCATTGGGCGATCAGTAATCAATGACTAATGGGTGGTGCAATCAATAATCAGTGATTAAGCGCGTGGTGCAATCAATAATCGACGATGAAGCTCGTTGGGCAATTAATAATCAATGATGAAGCGCGCGGTGCGATCAATAATTGGCGATGAAGCTCGTTGGGCGATTAATAATCAATGATTAAGTGTGCGGTGCGATCAATAATTGATGATGAAGCTCATTGGGCGATCAGTAATCAATGACTAATGGGTGGTGCAATTAACAATCGATGATTAAGTGTGCGGTGTGATCAATAATTGACGATGAAGCTCGTTGGGCGATTAATAATCAGTGATTAAGCGCACGGTGCGATCAATAATTGATGATGAAGCTCGTTGGGCAATCAGTAATCAATGACTAATGGGTGGTGCAATTAACAATCGATGATTAAGTGCGCGGTGCGATCAATAATTGGCAGTGAAGCTCGTTGGGCGATTAATAATCGATGATTAAGCGTGCGGTGCGATCAATAATCAATGATTAAGTGCGCGGTGCGATCGATAATTGACTAATGAAGATGCCGAACCTCGGGGAGGGGGGAGGCAGTTCCTCATCAAGGGTAATTAACGAGGAGCCGCTAACGAGCCTTGGGGAGGGTGAAGCAACTCCTTGCCCGCCGCGATGGATAATTAACGATTGATTAACGAGGGTGGTGATCGTTGGGGGGGGTGAGGCAACTCATCGTGGAGGATGGTCAATACCCAACGATCGACTAACGAAGGTGCCGAACCTCGCGGGGGGGGAGGCAGTTCCTAACCAAGGGTAATTAATGAGGAGCCGCTAACGAGCCTTGGGGAGGATGAAGCAATTCCTAGTCCACTGTGATCAATAATTAATGATTGATTAACGAGGGTGATGATCGTTGGGGAGGGTGAAGCAACTCGTCGTGGAGGATGGTCAATACCCAACGATCGACTAACGAAGGTGCAGAACTGCGGGGAGGGGGGGGGGCGGTTCCCCATCAAGGGTGATCGGTAATTAACGAGGAGCCGCTAACGAACCTTGGGGAGGGTGAAGCCCCCCAGGGGGGTGTCGCGCGTCACCGTCCGGATGAAGCCGAGGGGGACGAGGTCCAGGTACCGTTGGGCCTCGTGGAGGAAGGCCTCGGTGTAGGGCATGGCCCCCCTGTCCCGCAGCGCCGGGGGTCGCTCCCACCCCACCACCCGCTCCAGCTCCTGCCCCACCTTCCCTGGGGGGAGATGACGGGGGGGGGGGGGGTCAGCGGGGTGGGGGTGGGGGTGGGGGGGTGTCCCCACCCCCACGCTGGTCCCACCTGCCACCTCGGGGTGCTCCAGCAGCAGGAGGAGGCAGTAACGGAGGGTGATGCTGGTGCTCTCGGTGCCGGCGATGAAGAGGTCGAAGAGGGTGGGATGAAGGTTGTCCCTCCCGAAGGCCGTCCCCGCCGTCCCCTTCTCCTGCCGGGTTTGGGGACACCGTGGGTGGCGCCCCCTTGGCGTCCCCCAACCCCACCCCCGTGTCCCCTCCCCGGCTCCGAGGGGCCACCCGAGTTCTCCAAGGGCCACCCAAGTTCTCCAAGGGCCACCCGAGTTCTCCAAGGGCCACCGAAAGGCGGTGCTGTGGCGGGGTCACCGTGTCACCCCGGGGTGGCGCCCGGTGTCACCTGAGATGGGGTAGGGGGGGGGGACACACACACACGCACCCACACTCGTCCCCTCGTGCCCCACGTCCCCTCGAGATGAGCCTGGGGGTCCCGGCACCCCGTGTCCCCCCAAGACGATGCCGGGGGGCCCGGCTCTTCCCGGGATGACGCTGGGGGTCCCCTGTCCCCTTGTGTCTCGTGTCCCCTCATGTCCCGTGTCCCCCTGAGATGGCACCTTGTGTCCCCCCAAGATGACGCTGGGGTCCCCTCGTGTCCCCCCCTGAGATGGCACCTTGTGTCCCCCCCAAGATGATGCTGGGGGTCCCCTCATGTCCCGTGTCCCCTTAGAAATGGCACCTTGTGTCCCCCCCAAGATGACGCTGGGGGTCCCCTCGTGCCCCGTGTCCCCTTGAGATGGCACCTTGTGTCCCCCCAAGATGATGCCGGGGGTCCCCTCGTGTCCCCCCCTGAGATGGCACCTTGTGTCCCCCCCAAGATGATGCCGGGGGTCCCCTCGTGTCCCCCCCTGAGATGGCACCTTGTGTCCCCCCCAAGATGATGCCGGGGGTCCCCTCACGTCCCGTGTCCCCCTGAGATGGCACCTTGTGTCCCCCCCAAGATGACGCTGGGGGTCCCCTCATGTCCCGTGTCCCCCCCAAGATGACGCTGGGGTCCCCTTGCACCCCGTGTCCCCCCCCGAGATGGCACCTTGTGTCCCCCTGAGATGATGCTGAGGGTCCCGACCCCTCGCACCCCGTGTCCCCCCAGGATGACGCTGGGGTCCCCCGTCCCCCCCGTCCCCCCCCCCGAACCTGCTCCATCCTGCGCAGGAAGGCGTCCACGAAGTCCCGGGGCTCCTCCACCAAGTGCAGGGTGGCCTCGTGCTCCGCCACCTTCCTGGCCAGGAAGTCCTGGATGAAGGCGTTGTTGCGGAAGAAGGTCTGGTGGGGACCCGGCAGCAGCTCCATCAGCCCGGGCAGGAGGTTGTAGAGCTGCCGGCAGAGAGACGGGGGACACGGTGACGGGGAGGGGACACGGTGACGGGGAGGTGGCATCGATGGTGGGGAGGTGGCACGGTGATGGAGAGGTGACATGGTGTTGGTGAGGTGGCATCGATGGTGGTGAGGTGACACAGTGTCAGTGAGGTGGCATCGATGGTGGAGAGGTGGCACGGTGTTGGTGAGGTGACACGGTGACAGTGAGGTGCCATCAATGGTGGAGAGGTGGCACGGTGTCAGTGAGGTGGCACGGTGTCAGTGAGGTGACACGGTGACAGTGAGGTGGCATCGATGGTGGAGAGGTGACACGGTGTCAGTGAGGTGACACGGTGTCAGTGAGGTGACACGGTGACAGTGAGGTGACACGGTGACAGTGAGGTGCCATCGATGGCGGAGAGGTGGCACGGTGATGGTGAGGTGACATGGTGTTGGTGAGGTGGCACAGTGACAGTGAGGTGGCATCGACGGTGGAGAGGTGACACGGTGACAGTGAGGTGGCATCGATGGCAAAGAGGTGACATGGTGTCAGTGAGGTGACACGGTGTGGGTGAGGTGGCATCGATGGCGGAGAGGTGGCACGGTGTCAGTGAGGTGACACGGTGACAGTGAGGTGCCATCGATGGCAAAGAGGTGACATGGTGTCAGTGAGGTGACACGGTGACAGTGAGGTGGCATTGATGGTGGAGAGGTGACACGGTGTCAGTGAGGTGGCATCGATGGTGGAGAGGTGGCACAGTGATGGTGAGGTGACACGGTGACAGTGAGGTGGCATCGATGGTGGTGAGGTGACACGGTGTCAGTGAGGTGGCATTGATGGTGGAGAGGTGGCACGGTGATGGTGAGGTGGCACGGTGATGGTGAGGTGACACGGTGTCAGTGAGGTGACACGGTGACAGTGAGGTGCCATCGATGGTGGAGAGGTGGCACGGTGATGGTGAGGTGACACGGTGACAGTGAGGTGGCATCGATGGCAAAGAGGTGACATGGTGTCAGTGAGGTGACACGGTGTGGGTGAGGTGGCATCGATGGCGGAGAGGTGGCACGGTGACAGAGGGGTGGCATGGCACCGGAGAGGTGACACAGGGCCAGTGAGGTGGCATCCGTGCCGGGGAGGTGGCATCGATGCCGGGGAGGTGACACGGTGCCAGGGAGGTGACACGAAGCTGGTGAGATGACACGGTGCCTGGGAGGTGGCATCGATGCCAGGGAGGTGACATGGTGCCAGGGACGTGACATGGGGCCAGGGAGGTGGCATCGATGCCAGAGTGGTGGCACGAAGCTGGTGAGATGAGACGGTGCCGGGGAGGTGACACGGTGCTGGGGAGGTGGCATCGATGTCGGGGAGGTGACACGATGTCGGGGAGGTGACACAAAGCTGGTGAGATGACACAGTGCTGGGGAGGTGGCATCAATGCCGGGGAGATGACATGGTGCCGGGGAGGTGGCATCAATGCCAGGGAGGTGGCACGAAGCTGGTGAGATGAGACGGTGCCGGGGAGGTGGCATCGATGCCGGGGAGGTGACACGGTGCCAGTGAGATGACACGGTGCCGGGCAGGTGGCACGAAGCTGGTGAGATGACACGGTGCCTGGGAGGTGGCATCAACGCCGGGGAGGTGGCATCGACACCGGGGAGGTGACACGGTGCCGGGGAGGTGACACGGTGCCGGGGAGGTGGCGTCGACGCCGGGGAGGTGCCAGGGGCCGTGTCCCCGCTGACCTGGCCGGCGCTGGAGCTCTCCAGGTGGAAGTTCTGGGCCATGCGCTGCAGGACCTGCCGGTACTCGGCGTCCCCGTAGGCGAAGCGCCGGCCCAGGAGGATGCGGCAGATGGCGTTGCCCACGGCCGCGCTCAGCAGCAGCGCCGGGTTGAAGGGCTGCCCTGCGCCGGGGACACCCCCGTGGCCATCAGCCCACCGTGATGCCACCACAATCCCACCACCGTCCCACCATCCTCCCACAATCAGCCCACCGTGATCCCACCACAATCCCACCACCGTCCCACCACGATGCCACCACGATGCCACCACAATCCCACTGTGATCCCACCACGATCCCATGATGATCCCACCACAGTCCCACCACGATCCCACCATGGTCCCACCATGATCCCATGACGGTCCAACCACGATCCCACCACGGTCCCACCATGATCCCATGACGGTCCCACCACGATCCCACCACAATCCCATTGGGATCCCACCATGGTCCCATCACAGTTCCACCATGATCCCACCACGATCCCACCACGATCCTATGACGGTCCCACCACGATCCCACTGTGATCCCACCACAGTCCCACCACGATCCCACCACAATCCCATTGGGATCCCACCATGGTCCCATCACGGTTCCACCATGATCCCACCACGATCCCATGATGATCCCACCACGATCCCACCACGGTCCCACCACAATCCCACGATGATCCCACCACGATCCCACTGTGATCCCACCACAGTCCCACCACGATCCCACCACAATCCCATTGGGATCCCACCATGGTCCCATCACGGTTCCACCATGATCCCACCGCGATCCCACCGCGATCCCACCACGATCCCACCACGATCCCACCACGATCCCATTGTGATCCCACCATGGTCCCACCACGATCCCACCACAGTCCCACCACGATCCCACCACAATCCCATTGGGATCCCACCATGGTCCCATCACGGTTCCACCATGATCCCACCGCGATCCCACCGCGATCCCACCACGATCCCACCACGATCCCATTGTGATCCCACCATGGTCCCACCACGATCCCACCATGATCCCACCACAATCCCATTGGGATCCCATCACGTTCCACCATGATCCCACCATGATCCCACCATGATCCCATGATGATCCCACCATGGTCCCATCACGGTTCCACCATGATCCCACCATGATCCCACCATGATCCCATGATGATCCCACCACGGTCCCACCACGATCCCACGATGATCCCACCATGATCCCACCGTGATCCCACCACAGTCCCACCATGATCCCACCACAATCCCATTGGGATCCCACCATGGTCCCATCACAGTTCCACCATGATCCCACCATGGTCCCACCATGATCCCATGATGGTCCCACCACGATCCCACCATGATCCCACCACAATCCCATTGGGATCCCATCACATTCCACCATGATCCCAGCACGATCCCACCACGATCCCATGATGATCCCATGATGATCCCACCACGGTCCCACCATGATCCCACCATGATCCCACCACAATCCCATTGGGATCCCATCACGTTCCACCACGATCCCACCACGATCCCATGATGATCCCACCACGATCCCACCACAATCCCATTGTGATCCCACCATGGTCCCACCGCGGTCCCTCCACAATCCCACCACGATCCCACCACAGTCCCACCATGATGCCACCATGATCCCACCACAATCCCATTGGGATCCCACCATGGTCCCATCACGGTTCCACCATGATCCCACCACGATCCCATGATGATCCCACCGTGATCCCACCACAGTCCCACCATGATCCCACCATGATCCCTTGATGATCCCACCATGGTCCCATCACGGTTCCACCACGATCCCACCACGATCCCATGATGATCCCACCACGGGCCCATCACGGTCCCACCACGATCCCACCACGATCCCACCATGATCCCACCACAATCCCATTGGGATCCCATCACGTTCCACCTGATTGGGGATCCCATCCCATTGTGATCCCACCACGATCCCACCACGATCCCATTGTGATCCCACCATGGTCCCACCACGATCCCACCACAGTCCCACCACGATCCCACCACAATCCCATTGGGATCCCACCATGGTCCCATCACGGTTCCACCATGATCCCACCGCGATCCCACCGCGATCCCACCACGATCCCACCACGATCCCATTGTGATCCCACCATGGTCCCACCACGATCCCACCATGATCCCACCACAATCCCATTGTGATCCCATTACGTTCCACCATGATCCCACCATGATCCCACCACGATCCCATTGGGATCCCACCATGGTCCCATCACGGTTCCACCACAATCCCACCACGATCCCACCACGGTCCCACCACGGTCCCACCATGGTCCCACCACGGTCCCACCACGATCCCACCACGGTCCCACCACGATCCCACGATGATCCCACCATGATCCCACCGTGATCCCACCACAGTCCCACCATGATCCCACCACAATCCCATTGGGATCCCACCATGGTCCCATCACAGTTCCACCATGATCCCACCATGGTCCCACCATGATCCCATGATGGTCCCACCACGATCCCACCATGATCCCACCACAATCCCATTGGGATCCCATCACATTCCACCATGATCCCACCACGATCCCACCACGGTCCCACCATGATCCCACCATGATCCCACCACAATCCCATTGGGATCCCATCACGTTCCACCACGATCCCACCACGATCCCATGATGATCCCACCACGATCCCACCACGGTTCCACCACGATCCCACCATGATCCCACCACAATCCCATTGTGATCCCATCACGTTCCACCACGATCCCACCACGATCCCATGATGATCCCACCACGATCCCACCACGGTCCCACCACGCTCCCCCGCTGACCCCACCGCGATCCCGCCCCTCGCCCCCCCCCCCCCCCGCCCGGCGCCCACCCTTGGTTCTCCGCAGCTCCTCCAGCAGCAGCTCCGTCTCCTCCTGGATCTGCTCCTCCAGCCCCCTCCTGCCCAGCCCCAGATCCCGCAGGGTGGAGAGGGCGAAACGCCGCGTCTGCGCCCACCTCTCCCCGCTGCTCATGAAGATGCCCCGGTCCCCGCTGCTCTTCTCGGCCAGGGGGAAGCGGCCGCGGCGGGCGAACTCCTCGCCCCGCGTCACCAGCACCTCCCGCAGCAGCTCGTAGCCCAGGACCACCACGGCCGGCTCCGAGCCCAGGCGCAGGGAGAAGACGGGCCCGTACCTCTCGCTCAGCTGCCGCCACACCCCACGGCGCTGACGGCCCCCCGAGGGGCTCGGCACTCGCCACCCCCCTGTCCCCCCGTGTCCCCACCGTGTCCCCCCATGTCCCCATGTCCCCCCATGTCCCCATATCCCCCCCCTGTCCCCCCGTGTCCCCACCGTGTCCCCCCATGTCCCCATGTCCCCACATCCCCACCATGTCCCCCCGTGTCCCCCCGTGTCCCCATATCTCCCCCATGTCCCCATGCCCGCCCCCAACCCCCATGTCCCCCCATGTCCCCACGTCCCCACCATGTCCCTCCATGTCCCTCCTTGTCCCCCCATGTCCCCCCGTGTCCCCCCCGTGTCCCTCCATGTCCCACCATGTCCCCCTGACCCCCCCATGTCCCCCCGTGTCCCCACCGTGTCCCCACCGTGTCCCCCCATGTCCCACCGTGTCCCCCCGTGTCCCCCCATGTCCCCCCGTGTCCCCCCGTGTCCCCACCGTGTCCCTCCATGTCCCCATGTCCCCCTGACCCCCCCATGTCCCCCCGTGTCCCCACCGTGTCCCTCCATGTCCCACCATGTCCCCCTGACCCCCCGTGTCCCCCCGTGTCCCCACCGTGTCCCTCCATGTCCCCCCATGTCCCCATGTCCCCCCCATGTCCCCCCGTGTCCCCATGTCCCCCCATGTCCCCCCGTGTCCCCCCATGTCCCCATGTCCCCACATCCCCACCATGTCCCCCCATGTCCCCCCATGTCCCTCCATGTCCCCCCATGTCCCCCTGACCCCCCCCGTCCCCCCGTGTCCCCACCGTGTCCCTCCATGTCCCACCATGTCCCCCTGTCCCCCCGTGTCCCCCCGTGTCCCCACCGTGTCCCTCCATGTCCCCCCATGTCCCCATGTCCCCATATCCTCCCCCTGTCCCCCCGTGTCCCCACCGTGTCCCCCATGTCCCCATGTCCCTCCATGTCCCTCCATGTCCCCATATCTCCCCCATGTCCCCCCGTGTCCCCCCATGTCCCCATATCTCCCCCATGCCCCCATGCCCCCCCCCGACCCCCATGTCCCCCTGTATCCCCCCCGTCCCCCCCATGTCCCTCTGACCCCCCATGTCCCCCCGTGTCCCCCATGTCCCCCCATGTCCCCCCGTGTCCCCCCGTGTCCCCCCATGTCCCCTGTGCCCCCCGTCCCCCCCCATGTCCCCCATGTCCCCATGTCCCCCCATGCCCCCCATGTCCCTCTTACCCCCCATGTCCCCCATGTCCCCGATGTCCCCCATGTCCCCCTGACCCCCCATCCCCATGTCCCCCATGTCCCCCATGTCCCCCATGTCCTCATGTCCCCCTGACCCCCCATGTCCCCCCATGCCCCCGATGTCCCCCCCATGTTCCCCTGTCCCCCCGTGTCCCCCATGTCCCTCCATGTCCCCCATGTCCCTCCATGTCCCCTCCTGACCTCCCGTGTGCCCCCCACGTCCCCCCATGTCCCCCCATGTCCCCACGTCCCCCATGTCCCCCCATGTCCCCCCATATCTCCCCCATGTCCCCATGCCCCCCCGACCCCCATGTCCCCCCATATCCCCCCGTGTCCCCCATGTCCCCGATGTCCCCCGTGCCCCCCATGTCCCTCTGACCCCCCATGTCCCCAATGTCCCCCATGTCCCCCCATGTCCCCCCATGTTCCCCCCTGTCCCCATGTCCCCCAATGTCCCCTGGGCCCCCCGTCCCCCCCCATGTCCCCCATGTCCCCCCATGTCCCCCTTCCCCCCCATGTCCCCCCATGTCCCCCATGTCCTCATGTCCCCCTGACCCCCCATGTCCCCCCCATGCCCCTGATGTCCCCCCCATGTTCCCCGTCCCCCCGTGTCCCCCATGTCCCTCCATGTCCCCCATGTCCCTCCATGTCCCCTCCTGACCTCCCGTGTGCCCCCCACGTCCCCCCATGTCCCCACGTTCCCCATGTCCCCCCATGTCCCCCCATATCTCCCCCATGTCCCCATGCCCCCCCCGACCCCCATGTCCCCCCATATCCCCCTGTGTCCCCCATGTCCCCAATGTCCCCCGTGCCCCCCATGTCCCTCTGACCCCCCATGTCCCCAATGTCCCCCATGTCCCCCCATGTCCCCCCATGTTCCCCCCTGTCCCCATGTCCCCCTGTCCCCCATGTCCCCCTGACCCCCCATGTCCCCAATGTCCCCCATGTCCCCCCATGTCCCCCCATGTTCCCCCCTGTCCCCATGTCCCCCTGTCCCCCATGTCCCCCTGACCCCCCATGTCCCCAATGTCCCCCATGTCCCCCCATGTCCCCCCATGTTCCCCCCGTCCCCATGTCCCCCTGTCCCCCATGTCCCCCTGACCCCCCATGTCCCCCCGTGTCCCCCAATGTCCCCTGTGCCCCCCGTCCCCCCCATGTCCCCCATGTCCCCATGTCCCCGTGACCCCCCCATGTTCCCCCCTTCCCCATGTCCCCATGTCCCCCCATGCCCCCCATGTCCCTCTTACCCCCCATGTCCCCCATGTCCCCCATGTCCCCCCATGCCCCCGATGTCCCCCCCATGTTCCCCTGTCCCCCCGTGTCCCCCATGTCCCTCCTTGTCCCCCATGTCCCTCCATGTCCCCTCCTGACCTCCCGTGTGCCCCCCACGTCCCCCCATGTCCCCCCATGTCCCCACGTCCCCCATGTCCCCCCATGTCCCCCCATATCTCCCCCATGTCCCCATGCCCCCCCCGACCCCCATGTCCCCCCGTATCCCCCCGTGTCCCCCATGTCCCCGATGTCCCCCGTGCCCCCCATGTCCCTCTGACCCCCCATGTCCCCAATGTCCCCCATGTCCCCCCATGTCCCCCCGTGTCCCCCTGTGTCCCTCCATGCCCCACCATGTTCCCAATGTCCCTCTTACCCCCCATGTCCCCCCACGTCCCCCCATGTCCCCCTGACCCCCCATGTCCCCCCGTGTCCCCCAATGTCCCCTGTGCCCCCCGTGCCCCCCCATGTCCCCCATGTCCCCATGTCCCTCTTA
The DNA here is from genome assembly GCF_964199755.1 of Larus michahellis. Taxonomy (NCBI): domain Eukaryota; kingdom Metazoa; phylum Chordata; class Aves; order Charadriiformes; family Laridae; genus Larus; species Larus michahellis. The sequence goes on from NW_027435998.1 coordinate 14,602, forward strand.
CCCCCCATGCCCTCCATGCCCCCATGTCCCCCCATGTCCCCCCCATGTCCCCCTTCCCCCCCATGTCCCCCTGTCCCCCCATGTCCCCCATGTCCCCCATGTCCCCCCCATTTCCCCCTTCCCCCCCATGTCCCCCATGTCCCCCCATGTCCCCCCCATGCCCCCCTGACCCCCCATGCCCTCGATGTCCCCGATGTCCCCCGGTGTCCCCCATGTCCCCCTGACCCCCCCATGTCCCTCTTACCCCCCATGTCCCCCATGTCCCCCCCATGTCCCCCTGACCCCCCATGCCCCCGATGTCCCCGATGTCCCCCGATGTCCCCCATGTCCCCCTGACCCCCCCATGCCCCCCATGCCCCCCATGTCCCCCCATGTCCCCCGTCCCCCCATGTCCCCCATGTCCCCATGTCCCCCTGTCCCCCCATGTCCCCCCATGTCCCCCGTCCCCCCATGCCCCCGATGTCCCCCATGTCCCCCTGACCCCCCCATGTCCCCATGTCCCCCATGTCCCCCCATGTCCCCCGTCCCCCCATGTCCCCCATGTCCCCCCATGTCTCCCTTCCCCCCCCGTCCCCCCATGTCCCCCATGTCCCCATGTCCCCCTTCCCCCCCATGTCCCCATGTCCCCCCCATGTCCCCCTGACCCCCCCCTGCCCCCGATGTCCCCGGTGTCCCCCGGTGTCCCCCCACCTTGCGGAAGACCCGGCAGGTGTCGGCCGCCCGCAGCTGCAGCAGGTTCCCGAGCAGCGGCAGCGCGGGGGGGCCCGGGGGGTGGCCCCGCTCCCTCTGGCCCTTCTGCCACCGGGCCACCAGCCCCGTGGCCACCAGCACCAGCAGCAGCACCACGGCGACGGTCCCCAGCGGCTCCATGGCGGCGGCGGGGGGGGGGGACGGGGACACGCACCGGGGGGGACGCCTCGGGGAAGGTCCCGGGAGGGCGACACCCGCCTCGGGGGCTGGGGGACGAGGGGACCCGCTGGCCACGGGGCCACCCTGGCCTGTCCCCTCCCCCCCGACCTTCGGCCCCTCGTCGCCACCTCCCCCCGCCCCCGCCCCCCGTCCTCTTGTCGCCACCCCCCCCCCCCCCCCCCCCCGTGTGGCATCCCCGTCCCCTCAGCGCCACCTCCGTCCCCTGGTTGCCAACCCCTGTCCCCTGGTTGCCAACCCCTGTCCCCTCGTTGCCAACCCCTGTCCCCTCGTTGCCACTCTTGTCCCCTGGTTGCCAACCCCTGTCCCCTCCTTGCCACCCCTGTCCCCTCGTTGCCACCCCTGTCCCCTCATTGCCACCTCTGTCCCTCTTGTCCCCTGGTTGCCACCCCTGTCCCCTCATTGCCACTCTTGTCCCCCTTGTCCCCTAATTGCCACCCCTGTCCCCTTGTTGCCACCCCTGTCCCCTCGTTGCCACCCCTGTCCCCTGGTTGCCAACCCCTGTCCCCTCGTTGCCACCCCTGTCCCCTCCTTGCCACTCTTGTCCCCTGGTTGCCAACCCCTGTCCCCTGGTTGCCAACCCCTGTCCCCTCGTTGCCACTCTTGTCCCCTGGTTGCCAACCCCTGTCCCCTTGTTGCCAACCCTGTCCCCTCGTTGCCACCCCTGTCCCCTGGTTGCCAACCCCTGTCCCCTCGTTGCGACCCCTGTCCCCTAGTTGCCAACCCCTGTCCCCTGGTTGCCAACCCCTGTCCCCTCGTTGCGACCCCTGTCCCCTCCTTGCCACTCTTGTCCCCTGGTTGCCACCCCTGTCCCCTGGTTGCCACCCCTGTCCCCTCATTGCCACTCTTGTCCCCTGGTTGCCAACCCCTGTCCCCTCCTTGCCACCCCTGTCCCCTCCTTGCCACTCTTGTCCCCTGGTTGCCAACCCCTGTCCCCTGGTTGCCAACCCTGTCCCCTCGTTGCCACTCTTGTCCCCTGGTTGCCACCCCTGTCCCCTCGTTGCCACTCTTGTCCCCCTTGTCCCCTCGTTGCCACTCTTGTCCCCTCATTGCCACCCTGTCCCCTGGTTGCCACCCCTGTCCCCTCGTTGCCACTCTTGTCCCCCTTGTCCCCTCGTTGCCACTCTTGTCCCCTCATTGCCACCCTGTCCCCTGGTTGCCACCCCTGTCCCTCTTGTCCCCCCATTGCCACCCCATCCCTTTGTTGCCACCCCTGTCCCCTCCTTGCCACTCTTGTCCCCTGGTTGCCAACCCCTGTCCCTTTGTGCCACCCTTGTCCCCTCGTCACATCCCTGTCCCCTGGTTGTCACCCCTGTGCAACATGTTGCGTGTCCCCGTGTGTGACCCCGTGTGTGACCCCGTGTCCCCGTGTGTGTCCCCATGTCCCCGTGTCCCCGTGCCGCGTCCCCGTGTGTGTCCCTGTGTCCCCGTGTCCCCGTACCGTGTCCCCGTACCGTGTCCCCGTGTCCCCGTGTGTGACTCTGTGTCCCCGTACGTGTCCCCATGTGTGTCCCCGTGTCCCTGTGTCCCCATACGTGTCCCTGTGTGTGACCCTGTGTCCCCGTACGTGGCCCTGTGTGTGTCCCCGTGTCCCCATGTGTGTCCCCGTGTGTGTCCCCGTGTCCCCGTGTCCCCGTGCCATGTCCCTGTGCCCTGGTGCGTGTCCCCGTGTCCCCGTGCGCGTCCCCGTGCCCTTGTGCATGGCCCCCAGGGCACGGCAACGTCACACGTCACACGTCACACGTCCCACGTCACACGTCACACGTCACGGCGATGATGTCACATGTCGCGCGTCACGCGTCACACGTTGCGCGTCACGGCAATGTCACGTCGCGTCACGTGGGGCCGGCACACGCCAGCGGCCTGATGTCACCCCCCCGCCCCATGGTGTCACCTCAGCCCCCGCCCGGTGATGTCACCCCCCACCCGATGATGTCACCCCCCCGCCTGATGATGTCACCCGCACCCCACCCGTGTGTCGTGTACCCCCCCCCCCGCCACCGTGTCCCCAGCGGGCGGCTCAAACTGGGTGCTCTGGGGCCACCGGCCACACTAGCCACACACGGGGTCGCACTAGCCACGCATGGGGACACACTAGCCACGCATGGGGACACACTAGCCATGCATGGGGACACACTAGCCACACATGGGGACACACTAGCCATGCATGGGGCACACTAGCCACACATGGGACACACTAGCCATGCATGGGGCACACTAGCCATGCATGGGGACACACTAGCCATGCATGGGGCACACTAGCCATGCATGGGGACACACTAGCCACGCATGGGGACACACTAGCCATGCATGGGGCACACTAGCCATGCATGGGGACACACTAGCCATGCATGGGGCACACCAGCCATGCATGGGGCACACTAGCCACGCATGGGACACACTAGCCACATGTGGGGCTCACTAGCCACGCATGGGGACACACTAGCCACGCATGGGGCACACTAGCCACGCATGGGGACACACTAGCCATGCATGGGACACACTAGCCACATGTGGGGCTCACTAGCCACGCATGGGGACACACTAGCCATGCATGGGGCACACTAGCCACGCATGGGGACACACTAGCCACGCATGGGGACACACTAGCCATGCATGGGACACACTAGCCACGCATGGGGCACACTAGCCACGCATGGGGACACACTAGCCATGCATGGGGACACACTAGCCATGCATGGGGCACACTAGCCACGCATGGGGACACACTAGCCACATGTGGGGCTCACTAGCCACGCATGGGGACACACTAGCCATGCATGGGGCACACTAGCCACGCATGGGGACACACTAGCCACGCATGGGGACACACTAGCCATGCATGGGACACACTAGCCACATGTGGGGCTCACTAGCCACGCATGGGGACACACTAGCCCTGCATGGGGCACACTAGCCACGCATGGGGACACACTAGCCACGCATGGGGCACACTAGCCACGCATGGGGACACACTAGCCACGCATGGGGACACACTAGCCATGCATGGAACACACTAGCCACTCATGGGGACACATTAGCCACACACAGGGCTCACTAGCCCTGCACAGGGACACACTGGCCACATGTGGGCCACAGTAGCCACACATGGGGCACACTAGCCCTGCACAGGGGTCTCTAGCCACATGTGGGCCACTCATAGGCCACGCTAGCCCTGCATGGGGACTCACCAGCCATGCATGGGGCTCACTAGCCTCACATGGGGACACACTAGCCACACTTGGGGCTCACTAGCCATGCACAGGGGTCTCTAGCCACATGCGGGCCACACATAGGCCACACTGGACCTGCATGGGGACACACTAGCCACGCATGGGGCACACTAGCCATGCATGGGGACACATTAGCCACACGTAGGGCTCACTAGCCCTGCACAGGGCCACACTAGCCCTGCATGGGGACATACTAGCCTCACATGGGGCACAGTAGCGACACACAGGACACACTAGCCACATGTGGGGACACACTAGCCACACATGGGGCTCACTAGCCACGCATGGGGACACATTAGCCACACAGAAGTCTCACTAGCCCTGCACAGGGTCACACTAGACACACATGGGGCACACCAGCCATGCATGGGGCTCACTAGCCACGCATGGGGACACACTAGCCACTCATGGGGACACATTAGCCACACACAGGGCTCACTAGCCCTGCACAGGGACACACCGGCCACACGTGGGCCACAGCTGCCACACAGGGGACACACTAGCCCTGCACAGGGGTCTCTAGCCACATGCGGGCCACTCATAGGCCACGCTAGCCCTGCATGGGGACACACTAGCCACACATGGGGCTCACTAGCCACACATGGGGCACACTAGCCACGCATGGGGACACACTAGCCCTGCATGGGGACACACTAGCCACACGTGGGCCTCACTAGCCACGCATGGGGACACACTAGCCACGCATGGGGACACCCTAGCCCTGCATGGGGTGCTCTAGCCCTGCATGGGGACACACTAGCCACACGTGGGGACACACTAGCCACGCATGGGGACACACTAGCCCTGCATGGGGTGCTCTAGCCCTGCATGGGGACACACTAGCCACACGTGGGGACACACTAGCCACGCATGGGGACACACTAGCCACGCATGGGGCACACTAGCCACGCATGGGGACACACTAGCCACGCATGGGGCACACTAGCCACGCATGGGGACACACTAGCCACGCATGGGGACACACTAGCCATGCATGGAACACACTAGCCACTCATGGGGACACATTAGCCACACACAGGGCTCACTAGCCCTGCACAGGGACACACTGGCCACATGTGGGCCACAGTAGCCACACATGGGGCACACTAGCCCTGCACAGGGGTCTCTAGCCACATGTGGGCCACTCATAGGCCACGCTAGCCCTGCATGGGGACTCACCAGCCATGCATGGGGCTCACTAGCCACGCATGGGGACTCACCAGCCATGCATGGGGCTCACTAGCCTCACATGGGGACACACTAGCCACACTTGGGGCTCACTAGCCATGCACAGGGGTCTCTAGCCACATGCGGGCCACACATAGGCCACACTGGACCTGCATGGGGACACACTAGCCACGCATGGGGCACACTAGCCATGCATGGGGACACATTAGCCACACATAGGGCTCACTAGCCCTGCACAGGGCCACACTAGCCCTGCATGGGGACATACTAGCCTCACATGGGGCACAGTAGCGACACACAGGACACACTAGCCACATGTGGGGACACACTAGCCACACATGGGGCTCACTAGCCACGCATGGGGACACATTAGCCACACAGAAGTCTCACTAGCCCTGCACAGGGTCACACTAGACACACATGGGGCACACCAGCCATGCATGGGGCTCACTAGCCACGCATGGGGACACACTAGCCACTCATGGGGACACATTAGCCACACACAGGGCTCACTAGCCCTGCACAGGGACACACCGGCCACACGTGGGCCACAGCTGCCACACAGGGGACACACTAGCCCTGCACAGGGGTCTCTAGCCACATGCGGGCCACTCATAGGCCACGCTAGCCCTGCATGGGGACACACTAGCCACACATGGGGCTCACTAGCCACACATGGGGCACACTAGCCACGCATGGGGACACACTAGCCCTGCATGGGGACACACTAGCCACACGTGGGCCTCACTAGCCACGCATGGGGACACACTAGCCACGCATGGGGACACCCTAGCCCTGCATGGGGTGCTCTAGCCCTGCATGGGGACACACTAGCCACACGTGGGGACACACTAGCCACGCATGGGGACACACTAGCCCTGCATGGGGTGCTCTAGCCCTGCATGGGGACACACTAGCCACACGTGGGGACACACTAGCCCTGCATGGGGACACACTAGCCACACGTGGGCCTCACTAGCCACGCATGGGGACACACTAGCCCTGCATGGGGACACACTAGCCACGCATGGGGACACACGAGCCACACGCAGGACACACTAGCCACACGTGGGCCCTGCCGTCGGTGGCCCCACTGGCCCCTTCCCCTTTCACTCTGAGTCCCAGGGGGAAGTGCCCCCTCCCAGTTCCCCCCCCCCCCTCCCAGTTTGGGGTGTCCCGCTCCCAGTTCGGCCCCCCCCAGTCCCAGTTTGGGGTCCCTCCCTCCCAGTTCCCCCCCCCCGCTCCCAGTTTGGCGTTTCCCGCTCCCAGTTCCCCCTCCCTCCCGCTCCCAGTTCGGGGTGTCCCGCTCCCAGTTCCCCCCCCTCCCGCTCCCAGTTCGGCCCCCCCCAGTCCCAGTTTGGGGTCCCTCCCTCCCAGTTCCCCCCCCCGCACTCCCAGTTCGGGTGTCCCGCTCCCAGTTCCCCCCCCCCACTCCCAGTTTGAGGTGTCCCGCCCCCAGTTCCCCCCCCCCCACTCCCAGTTCAGGGTGTCCCGCCCCCAGTTCCCCCCCCCCCACTCCCAGTTCGGGGTGTCCCGCTCCCAGTTCCCTCCCCGCCCTCCCAGTTCGGGGTCCCTCCCTCCCAGTTCCCCCCCCCTGCTCCCAGTTCGGGGTGTCCCGCTCCCAGTTCACCCCCCCATTCCCGCTCCCAGTTCCCCCCCCCCCCTCCCAGTTTGGGGTGTCCCGCTCCCAGTTCGGCCCCCCCCAGTCCCAGTTTGGGGTCCCTCCCTCCCAGTTCCCCCCCACACTCCCAGTTCGGGGTGTCCCGCTCCCAGTTTGGGGTCATTCCCTCCCAGTTCGGGGTGTCCCGCTCCCAGTCCACCCCCCCCGCTCCCAGTTCCCCCCCCCCCACTCCCAGTTCGGGGTGTCCCGTTCCCAGTTCCCCCCCCCCGCTCCCAGTTTGGGGTCCCTCCCTCCCAGTTCCCCCCCGTCCCGCTCCCAGTTCCCCCCCCTCCCTCTCCCAGTTCCCCCCCCCCCACTCCCAGTTTGGGGTCCCTCCCTCCCAGTTCCCCCCCCCACACTCCCAGTTCGGGGTGTCCCGCTCCCAGTTTGATCCTCCCGCTCCCAGTTTGGGGTCATTCCCTCCCAGTTCGGGGTGTCCCGCTCCCAGTCCACCCCCCCATTCCCGCTCCCAGTTCCCCCCCCCCACTCCCAGTTCGGGGTGTCCCGTTCCCAGTTCCCCCCCCCCGCTCCCAGTTTGGGGTCCCTCCCTCCCAGTTCCCCCCCCGTCCCGCTCCCAGTTCCCCCCCCTCCCTCTCCCAGTTCCCCCCCCCCCACTCCCAGTTTGGGGTCCCTCCCTCCCAGTTCCCCCCCCCACACTCCCAGTTCGGGGTGTCCCGCTCCCAGTTTGATCCTCCCGCTCCCAGTTTGGGGTCATTCCCTCCCAGTTCGGGGTGTCCCGCTCCCAGTCCACCCCCCCATTCCCGCTCCCAGTTCCCCCCCCCCCACTCCCAGTTCGGGGTGTCCCGTTCCCAGTTCCCCCCCCCCGCTCCCAGTTTGGGGTCCCTCCCTCCCAGTTCCCCCCCCGTCCCGCTCCCAGTTCCCCCCCCTCCCTCTCCCAGTTCCCCCCCCCCCACTCCCAGTTTGGGGTCCCTCCCTCCCAGTTCCCCCCCCTCCCTCTCCCAGTTCCCCCCCCCCCGCTCCCAGTTCGGGGTGTCCCGTTCCCAGTTCCCCCCCCTCCCGCTCCCAGTTCCCCCCCCCGCTCCCAGTTTGGGGTCCCTCCCTCCCAGTTCCCCCCCCCCCGTCCCCGCTCCCAGTCCGGCCCCTCCCTCTCCCAGTCCCCCCCCCTCTCCCAGTCCCCCCCCGCCCCCCCCGTCCCTCCCCCTCGGGCGCGGTCGCTCCGTCCCGGCACAAACTTTCCTCCTCCGCCATCCCCGGCCCTTCCTCCCCCCCCCGCCTCCTCCTCCTGCCCCCCCCCGCCGCCACCCGCAGTTGGGGGGGGGTGTGTGTGCCCCCCCCCCCCCCAAAACACACCCCCCCCCCCAGCCCCACTTCGCCCCCCGTCGCCGATGGGGGGGCCCAACCGCTGCTGCTGGCGCTGCTGGCGGCCGCCGCCGCCCTGGAGCCGCCAACCGACCCCCCCGGTGAGGGGGGGGGGGGGGGGGGCTTTTTTTGGGGGGGGGGGGGGGGCACCTTAAAGGGCTCCCGGGGGGGTCCCGAGGATGGGAAGGGGGGGGTGGGGGGGGAAAAGGGGGGGTTTGGGGGCGCCCCGTGGCCGGGGGGGGGTGTTTGGGGAGGGGGGGGGGTCCTGGGAAATGCGGGGGGGGGTCCCGAGGATGGAGGGGGGGGGGAAAGGGGGGTTTGGGGGCGCCCCGTGGCCGGGGGGGGGGTTTGAGGGGGGGGGTCCCGAGGATGGAGGGGGGGGAAAGGGGGTTTGGGGAGTGGGGGGGGTCCTGGGAAATGCGGGGGGGGGGTCCCGAGGATGGGGGGGGGGGGAAAGGGGGGGTTTGGGGGCGCCCCGTGGCCGGGGGGGGGGGGTTTGAGGGGGGGGGTCCTGGGAAATGCGGGGGGGGGGTCCCGAGGATGGAGGGGGGGGGAAAGGGGGGTTTGGGGAGTGGGGGGGGTCCTGGGAAATGCGGGGGGGGGGTCCCGAGGATGGGGGGGGGGAAAGGGGGGGTTTGGGGAGGGGGGGGGGTCCTGGGAAATGCGGGGGGGGGGTCCCGAGGATGGGGGGGGGGGGGGAAAGGGGGGGTTTGGGGAAGGGGGGGGGTCCTGGGAAATGCGGGGGGGGGTCCCGAGGATGGGGGGGGGGGGGGAAAGGGGGGGTTTGGGGAGTGGGGGGGGGGTCCTGGGAAATGCGGGGGGGGGTCCCGAGGGTGGGGGGGGGAAAAGGGGGGTTTGGGGAGGGGGGGGGTCCTGGGAAATGCGGGGGGGGTCCCGAGGATGGGGGGGGGGGGGGGAAAGGGGGGGTTTGGGGAGTGGGGGGGGGTCCTGGGAAATGCGGGGGGGGGTCCCGAGGATGGGGGGGGGGGGGGGAAAGGGGGGGTTTGGGGGCGCCCCATGGCCGGGGGGGGGGGAGTTTGAGGGGGGGGGGCCCTTTTGGGGAGGGGGGAGTTGGGGGGGGGTGGCCCTTTTTTTTTGGGGGGGGGGGCGCCTTCAGGAGGGTCCTTTCGGGGGGGGGGGGAGGGCGCTAATTTTTTGGGGGGGGGGGTCCGTGTCCCCCCCGCGCCGGCCAAAACATCTGGGGCTGGTTATGGGCGGGGGGGGGGGGCAGGAAATGCTCCCCCCCCCCCCCGGGATGTTTTTTTTTGGGGGGGGGGGGGGGCACATGCCGGGGATGCCCGAAGGCTCCCGGGGGAGCCGGGGGGGGGGGGGGGGGGGGGGGGCGGGCGTGACCCCCCCCCACTTCCTTTCCCACGCCCCGCCGTGCCCCCCCCCCCGGCCCCCCCCCCGGGGACGCAGGTGGCCGCCATTGGGCCCCCCCCCAAAAAACACACACTTTGGGGGGGGTGGGGGGGGTTGTGGGGGGGTCCCGGATGTTGGGGGGGGTCCCGGGGGGGGGGGGGGGGGTCCCGTGGATCTTGGGGGGGGGGTCAGGGGGGGTCTGGGGGTGTCCGGGAGAGGGGGGGGGGGGGGGGTGTCCCATCCATGGGCCTGGGGGGGTCGCTGGGGGTCCGGGGGGGTCATTGGGGTTCGGGGGGGGTTCACTGTGGGTCCGGGGGGGTCAATGGGGGTCTGGGGGGGGTTACGGGGGGGT
>NW_027435999.1:0-24994 GCF_964199755.1 Larus michahellis
GAGTGAGTCTTTCCAACTCCATTTATCTCTGGAATATACTTCACTTCCTTGTATAACCAGAGTGGAGAGATTTAAATCCCTCATGTTTTCTAGTGTCTCAGTGCTTGCAGTGTATCGTGACAGTGCATTATCCCAAAGCTCATCATCAAGGGGCAGATTCTTAAGTCCGCTCAATAAGGTGTCATTATCGGGGGTTTCAGATAGTGGCAGTGGAACCAGACTAGTCTGTGGAGTTGAGTCAGGTTCGACTTTATCTATGCTTTGATCTATCTCATGTTTTGAAAACACCTCATTTTCATGTAGGACTACAGTGGCCAGGCTCAATTTTCCTTTTCCTGTTCCTGCCATCGCATTGTGTTTTACATAAGCTTGAGACCACGGCCATTCTGGGTCTCTTTGACTACAAACAACAGGGAGTAAAAAGATAAAACTGAATAGCATCAATTCCATCTGCCAATTCGTCATTCTAAAATTTAGGCCTCCAGATGGCCATACATAACAAAAATAATATTATTGCCAGGATCAATGTCAGGATTCCCTGGAGACACTCGAGGTTAGCGTAGGCCAATGCGTCTGTCCACGTACAGTTCTTCCGAGGTTCCTGTAAGACACAAAGGAAAAGAAAATCTGCTCGGTCTCATTTGACCGACGGGGTTAAAAAGAGGGCGAGATCCACCGGGTGCTGATCCGGTGTATCTTCCCTGAACAGTCTTTGGCTTCCCGTGCATGGGGGTTTTTGGGAGTAGCTAACACCATTGGTACTGTGCCAATTTGAGGCATTTTCACTAACACAGGTTGCCCAGGGTGAAATTGTCCCAGGTATTTTCGTGGTTCATTGGGAACTTTTGGAGTGATGATATCAGCAGATACACAGAAAGCTTTCATTTTAGGACAGCCATCTCCACTCCATCTGTTATTTAATTGATAGATGGCATCATCCAATGGCAAATGCCAACCAGGTTCATGAGTTTTTGCAAAACGCTTAACCAATCCATTGGTGCGTTCAACAATGCCATTAGCCTGAGGATAATAGGGAGTATGAAATACCCATCGAATCCCTTCTTCTTTGGCCCAATCTTGTACCACTGTAGCGGTAAAGTGTGAACCGTTATCACTTTGGATTTCCTCAGGAAGGGGAAGTGTGCTGAACCACCCTTTTAGGCCTTTCACTGTGTTGTTCCCGGTAGCTGATTTGAAGCTGGTGGCCATAGCGAGGCCAGAGATAATCTCCACTCCGACTAGGACGTATCTTTTCTCACCTGATGATCTCAAGGGCCCAATATAATCAATTTGCCATGAATGCCACAATGTTTTCTTGTCCCGAATGTGTAAAGGAGGCGCCTTACTCGGATGATCTTTATTGAGTCGTAGGCGACATTGTGAACAGGCGGTTACTACTTGTTCACACAGCTTAACCGACACAGGCCACCCCCGGGCTAGACCTTCCTGATACAGATCAGCACGGCCTGTATGGCCACGCTTAATATGTAACCATTCGAGTAAGCGTTCCCATTCCCGACCATCATCTACAATGTCAATTTGCTGCAACCGCGTGAGGCTATCTACCTGTTGGTTGAATTGAGCAGTGATCGAGTTCGAACGATCATGGCCTTTTACCCAACCGATGTGCAATGTTCTCTGTCCTCCCATTTCCAACAGTTGCTTCCAACTCTCTGTCTCCCAGATTGGGACTCTATTCACCTGCCAATCATTGGCTGCCCAGTGTCCAATCCATTCAGTGGCTCCTTTAAAAACAGCATATGAGTCAGTGTAAATGTAAGTAGCCCCACGTTGTGCAGCTAGTAGGACGGCTCTGAGTTCCCCTACTTGTGCGCTACCTTCTCCTGTTTCAATTGCTCTTTCCCCCGTTGCTACTTCCAGTGCTACGGCCTTGTATTTCCACTTATTGTTCTCACGGTGAGATGACGCATCAGTAAACCACACTCCTGTAAGATCACTGCCTTCTTTCAGAGGAGGTGCTTCTTGGATTGGAGATGGTCTGTTTGGTGGGGATTGGAACAATAGGGCACCATCTATATCCTTCTGGAGCTTGGATACTTTGATACTACCTTCAGAGATTGGCATGATATCATTAATGCCTTCTAAATAAGCATACCACTTTCGAACTGTGGGTTTCCGGGCAATGCCGGCTGGTGGTGCTGTCCCTTTACGGACCACATCTAGGAGACGAAAAGGGCCCCGAACAATCACGCTCTGTTCTCTCCTTATCTGCTCTGCTCGTTGCAATGCTCGCACCAGGGACAGTAAACCCTTCTCTAGGTCTGAATATCTGCTCTCAGTATCATTAAAGGAGTGAGAGCTAAATTCTAATGGTCTCTCCGGTCCTGCTGGTCCCTTTTGCCATAAGTTACAATGAGAACCATGTTCGCTGGACCCCCATTCTACATGGACAGGGTCAGTTGGATGTATGGGGCCAAGTTGTTGGAATAACCTTAGCTCTTTTATTAGCAATTCCAGTGCATTAGTATGTTGTTCAGTCCACTCCCAGGATTTACCTTTTTTGAGCAAACAATAAAGGGGGCGAGCAATGATGGAAAAGCCAGGGATGTGTTTACGCCAATAACTTAAAGTTCCCAGAACTTGCTGTAACTCCTTCGTGCTGGAAGGATTCTGTCCATGTTCTATTTTTTTCAGGGTATCCTGAGGGACAGAAGCAGCTCCCTTAATCCACCAGACCCCCAGGAATTTAACTTCCTGTGCAGGTCCCTGACATTTTGAGTCTGGAATTTCCAATCCCAAATCTGATAATGTTTTTCGGATGTTTTGCATCATGTCTTGTACACTTTCTTGGCTCTCTCCCCCCCTATTAAGATGTCGTCAATATATTGGTATACTGTACATCCCTGTGAAACAGGAATCTCTGATAGCGCTTTAGCTAAAGCATTATGAGCAATGGTGGGGGAATGTTTGTATCCTTGTGGAAGTCGGTTAAAGGTATATTGGACTCCTTTCCACGTGAATGCAAACTGCGCTTTGTCTTGCTCAAGGAGGGGAATCATAAAAAACATGTCTTTTACATCTAAGGCAGCCATCCAAGGATGGGCAGCTCCTTTTATCATTGTCACAATTTCCGCGATACTCGGAACCGCAGCGGTCAGGGGTGCAGTGTTGGCGTTTAACTTTCGGTAATCTACTGTGAAACGCCATTGCCCGGTTGGTTTCTTTACTGGCCACACCGGTGAATTATAAGGCGAGTGAGTCCTCTGAATGATGTTTCTTTTTTCTAAATCTGATACCACCCCGTCTGCTCCTGCAAGTGCAGCTGCAGGCAGTGGGTACTGTCGGACGTTGGTAATTTTAGAGGGAGGCAAAGGTATAGATGTTTCTAATAGGCCCAGTTTAACTGTGTCTAATCCTTTTTTGCGTCCTGCAAAACTCCACGCAGTTCCATCCGGGAATTTCCACATTCGCCCACGCAGCACGTCAAATCCTAGGAGGTTAGAATGTGAGGCACCCACTAACACTTCTGCCCTAGTCATTCGCTTCTCTCCCGGCAACCAGAGGTTAATTTTTGCAGTGGGGCATGTTTTTACCACACCATCAATTCCTGTGAAGTTGACTCTGCGTCGGGTGGGATTTATACCTAGAAGTTGTGCTGTTTCGTTAGTGATTGCAGACATTTGGGCTCCAGTATCAATAATAAAATTTACCAATATCTTCCGGGGTCCAACAGGAATGATAATAACGGGTTCGGAGTCTTTATGAGAGAGCCATTGAATTGCTAGTACCTGCCGGACAGGGTGGCTCACTGCCCTCCCCGGGGATAGGAGTTTTTTGGCTGGGACTCTGTCAAATCAATCAAGTTACGTTCCGGTGCAGAAGGCACAATTTTCTCACGACTTGGGGATTCTCTGGTTAGACTTTTCTCCCCAGCCACATTATTCTTTCTAGTTAGAGATTGGACTAGTGTACGGAGGTCTCCCGTAGGGACACCGTGCAAGAATTGTCGGGGCACCCCTAATTGTAGGGCTTTACGCCACAACTCATTCCGGTCCTTATCAGGCTTAAACCGTTCCTCCGATTTAGGGTTTTTAGTGTGAGTTCGGACTTGGCGAACCTTTCGGGGGTGTTCGGAGGATTTCTCACTAGTTAGGCTGGCCCAGCCCATTCGGCGCCCATATTGATCTATTTCCTGTACATATTCATTCCAGGTGGGCATGTAGTGACGACGGCCCCGCCTATGAGCACCCCGAGCCTCTCGTATACGATCTTGAGTACGAACAAGGAACGGTTTCAGGCAATCGGGAAGACCACGGATGAGAGGGGCTAATCGATCGGGGTCGATAGGGGCTGACATTGGGGATTTCCGAAATTCCTCTCTGTCATACATGGCTTGCAGACAAGCTGCTTTCCGTACAGCCGCAAACAGATCAGAGTAGCCTGTAGCTCTAATCTCTAACGGCTCCCCCCTCTCTCGCGGATCCATACCCCCTGCCCAATAGGCTGCTCGAGCAGTTAGGGAATAATTATGATCCCCAGGCATAGTGGTTAAAAACACTCCTGGTCCCCAAGAGTCTCCTGCTTCTTCCTCACTCAGCATAATTCTGTCCCCCCCTTCAGAAGAAACTCGCCACACGTACTCAACAGCTGACTCTTCTGGTCGCCTCGAATATTTCTCCCTTATTTTTGTTAACTCGGTTGGTGTCCGTGGAACGGTACGCACAGTGGTGTGAATTTCATCATCGTCATCAACCGCAGCTTCAGTTTTAACCAGAGGACGTAAAGGAAAAACTTGGGATTTCAAAGTAAAAGTCCTTTCCTCCTCATCTTCTTCGTCATCCTCACTATTAGACAAAAAATCTCCGGTCTGGGTTCCGGAATTTGGATAACACATTAACTTACGAATCTGTTGGACCTGGGTCGAGGGCTGCATTTTATCTAAGAGCCCAGTCACCCTTTCTAATAATATTTTAAGTTGAGCATTCTGGTTTCCTAAACATTCATTCTCACTCACAAGCTTATCGACGTGAGTTCTTAATTTTTCTCCTGCCTCCTTTTGCAAGGCTAATGATGACTTCAGCACCTCATTCTCCGATTTCAGGGTTGCATATTCTACAGCTGAAATCAGATTAGGAGCAGGGGTTTCTCTAGCTTCTTGTTGTGCACAAGATAAACAGGCGCCTAACACAGCACAAATCACACCCTTGCCTTTCCCCGCTCTGAGCTTCTGTGAAACCCGACACTCTTCAATACGTTCCACCACTTTCTCTTCATCCTTCCAAAATTTTTGGGCCCACTCCTTCCCAGCCTGGGAAGGGGCACAATCATATTTTTGCAGCAGTTTATCCATGGCAATCCTGCCGACTACGCCAAATTCTGTTGCGTGAAACGGGGCCAAGCGGTTTTGGCAGAAGATGAACCCCCTTGCGTTCTAACACTCCTCACCGAGGTGGGAGGCTAGGTGCGGCTAGGTTTAAATTCTGAGTGATGCCAAATTCAGCACTATCAGTCCAATCGCGTTTAATATGTATTAAACTACTACGATTTGGATACACTAATAGTGGACTGCACCTTCAGTCTAGTCGTGCTCCTGAACTAGCACGGCCTCTCTGTAGTTTTGGTCGCGTTCAGTGAGAAAGCGGAACGACTAGCTACTTAAACAGTGCAGTTTATTTAAACAACAGATATACAGGTTCTTTAGGATTGCCGGTGATAAATACACTGTCTGCAAAGCACGTGCAAATAAAGATATTGCTAAGTATACAAACGCGCGACAAAATTATAAACGATACAGCCTGGCTATAAACGTAGGGTAGAGATTCTCTAGAGAAATTTCTAAGTCCCCGAGAAAGCGCTCGGTGTAATCGAAGTCTTACCCAAAGGCGTCCCTATGGGGGGGAAGAAAGGCTCAGCCCGTCGACTGATCCCGGAAATCAGCGGTGGAATTCTTCGCGATGGTGTCTTCCCTGACATCCCCTCTCTCTTGGGCTATTTTTATATTATTTTTTTATCTTCAAAGTGGAGTTTGAGTGACTTTAGTCATACATACTTTTATTATGATTAATGTATTCAAGGAGGAGTGTTCACACCTCGGGGGCGGATAGCCTCCGGGATGGAGGTGTGTTTTGGTACATTGTGGTGAGCAAAGTTCGCACAAAAGGACAGCATTTCATCAACATTTGACGAAAGGTTGGCTCGGGTAGCGTGTAGGCCGCTTATCAGTTCCGTAGTACCATCTCGTCCCCATATCTGCTATTCGTCACAAGGGAAGGCCACGGAACAAGCGTGTTCCATTCCATCCCTCGTGTAGTTTCGCAAACAACCTCGCGCAGGGAATCACAGATGTTGCATTCTTCGTGTGCTAGCTGTGGCTGTATTCTACCTCAGAAGCCTCTTGATTTTATGACTTTCCTTAATGTGTGAACAATGCTGTATTTTTGTATTCTTGGCCAATTTAGTAATTATTCCACATAATCCACCCCGTGACTACAGTCACTCAAGCTCCACGATAATCAATACTGATGGGGAATATCACATGTCCTCTTATGGCGAGGGATATCAAGTGCAAATACTTCTTGCGGGGTGATTAAGCGAGTTAAGCGTTTCATCATAATCCAAAGTCTAACATGCAAAACAATTGTCAAAGCAAAGCACAATACAGTGAGTACTAGTAGAACAACAACAGGATGGAGCATCTTGTTAAAAAGTCCTGTAGCTGTCGGTGACCATCCAAAGAGGGTGTCCCACCATTCATGTCCACCGTCTCTCTTGACCCTTTCCAGTACATGGTGTATTTCTTCAACATCATGATGGACAGCAATCAGAGTTCTTTGTCCATTTTCTTGGGCCTCTTTCAACAATCGCTTCAATTCATCGTGTTGTAGCAACTTCCTCACTAGTGAGAGATTCATTCCGATAGGGGTAGGCAGCAAATCTCGAATCAATGTGTAATTAGATTGTAGCAATTGAAAAGACGTAACAGGAGCTGAATAACTGAAGTCACATCCAATGATGTTAGTAAAGTTACAAACACAAAGATTTGAGTTATTACTTATATCTACTGCTATGTCATCTACGAATACAAAAGTACAGGGAGACCTCATGCAAACACACCCTTTCCCAATATATACAAGCACAGTTTCTGGGGTTTCATCAGGTTGTATCTCAAAATGACAAACATTCTGGTTGGTGTCAAGACAAATGTCTTGTGCCTTGAGAGTATTACTCTCACAAATGAATCCTTGTTGATCTCGTGAAATGCATGCTTCAACATCAACAGTTTGCCATTTATTCTCGTTTTGTTGTGCCCACACTCTATGCTCTACCGGATGGAGTATAGCTCCATGGTGATTCAACCCCAGTGCGATGATTGGGTATATGGTGTATACTGAGGCATTGCGTATCGTTAAGACAAAAGCTGTGGCTTTGCTCTCAGTGGGATCATAGGTGAAATTAACCAGATACCACCAGGATTGAAATTTTCTCTCAAACTCAATTGCATTATCCCATATTACTTTTCGAATTTCAGTGGGCAAGGTGCCTTCTTCACCTTCCCTTATAATTGCGCCTGTCATAGATTGCATCCACAGTTGGGCTTGGATACAACTAAGGGCCAAGGAAACATTGTTTTGGGTTGTACCAAGTGCATTTGTGATCAGCTGATGGTCTTTTTCACCTGTTTCCTCCCACTGAGGCAGTATATTCGATAAAAGCCATTGGTGATTTCCCAATGCTGATAGAGAGGACTGTAGAGGATGTTTTAATTTGTCTAGATCACTAGTAGTTGTGACTAGTTTGTTTGCAAGTATCTCAGCATCTGTACTATTTAAGACTCCCAGTCCTGTTCCTAAGATACCAGTCACCTCTCTCTTCAGTCGTTGTGAGGTGTCAACAGTTCGCCGGCCTAACCATGCTGACCATCCTGCATAAGATGTACTCAGGAATGGTGAGCAGGTGGGTTTGATCGCAGAGATATTAATCTGCATTGACAATTCTACTCGTTTGAGGGAATATGTTGGGTTAAACGGTATTTGTTGTTGACCTGTGTGTTTAATGGCATAAGGGCCAATGTTAAAGGTGTAAGGAGTTAGACTAATGGAGGGCTGAGTAGCTACACCCTTGAAAGTTTGTGGGGGTGTAGGTTTTGGGTTCATTTCAACAGGTTCAGATGTATTTGAGTCAATCATAAATTCAAATAACAATTCCGTGCCCCTGTAGCCCCAAATACAATATACTATGATAGGTTTGATAAAGGTGAAGTTGTGCCAGCAATCTGAGTTTGGCTCTATAATTTTGTAACAATCAATCAGTGTTATATTTGTCCGGTTTAGTAGAGTCTACATGGATGGTTTCAATTACAGTTGGTCTATGGTGAGCAGACCCATTGATTACTCGGCAGCTAATTTGTATTTTCTTTCCTGGGACGGCTTCAAGCTTAGCCATTTGGAGTGAGTCTTTCCAACTCCATTTATCTCTGGAATATACTTCACTTCCTTGTATAACCAGAGTGGAGAGATTTAAATCCCTCATGTTTTCTAGTGTCTCAGTGCTTGCAGTGTATCGTGACAGTGCATTATCCCAAAGCTCATCATCAAGGGGCAGATTCTTAAGTCCGCTCAATAAGGTGTCATTATCGGGGGTTTCAGATAGTGGCAGTGGAACCAGACTAGTCTGTGGAGTTGAGTCAGGTTCGACTTTATCTATGCTTTGATCTATCTCATGTTTTGAAAACACCTCATTTTCATGTAGGACTACAGTGGCCAGGCTCAATTTTCCTTTTCCTGTTCCTGCCATCGCATTGTGTTTTACATAAGCTTGAGACCACGGCCATTCTGGGTCTCTTTGACTACAAACAACAGGGAGTAAAAAGATAAAACTGAATAGCATCAATTCCATCTGCCAATTCGTCATTCTAAAATTTAGGCCTCCAGATGGCCATACATAACAAAAATAATATTATTGCCAGGATCAATGTCAGGATTCCCTGGAGACACTCGAGGTTAGCGTAGGCCAATGCGTCTGTCCACGTACAGTTCTTCCGAGGTTCCTGTAAGACACAAAGGAAAAGAAAATCTGCTCGGTCTCATTTGACCGACGGGGTTAAAAAGAGGGCGAGATCCACCGGGTGCTGATCCGGTGTATCTTCCCTGAACAGTCTTTGGCTTCCCGTGCATGGGGGTTTTTGGGAGTAGCTAACACCATTGGTACTGTGCCAATTTGAGGCATTTTCACTAACACAGGTTGCCCAGGGTGAAATTGTCCCAGGTATTTTCGTGGTTCATTGGGAACTTTTGGAGTGATGATATCAGCAGATACACAGAAAGCTTTCATTTTAGGACAGCCATCTCCACTCCATCTGTTATTTAATTGATAGATGGCATCATCCAATGGCAAATGCCAACCAGGTTCATGAGTTTTTGCAAAACGCTTAACCAATCCATTGGTGCGTTCAACAATGCCATTAGCCTGAGGATAATAGGGAGTATGAAATACCCATCGAATCCCTTCTTCTTTGGCCCAATCTTGTACCACTGTAGCGGTAAAGTGTGAACCGTTATCACTTTGGATTTCCTCAGGAAGGGGAAGTGTGCTGAACCACCCTTTTAGGCCTTTCACTGTGTTGTTCCCGGTAGCTGATTTGAAGCTGGTGGCCATAGCGAGGCCAGAGATAATCTCCACTCCGACTAGGACGTATCTTTTCTCACCTGATGATCTCAAGGGCCCAATATAATCAATTTGCCATGAATGCCACAATGTTTTCTTGTCCCGAATGTGTAAAGGAGGCGCCTTACTCGGATGATCTTTATTGAGTCGTAGGCGACATTGTGAACAGGCGGTTACTACTTGTTCACACAGCTTAACCGACACAGGCCACCCCCGGGCTAGACCTTCCTGATACAGATCAGCACGGCCTGTATGGCCACGCTTAATATGTAACCATTCGAGTAAGCGTTCCCATTCCCGACCATCATCTACAATGTCAATTTGCTGCAACCGCGTGAGGCTATCTACCTGTTGGTTGAATTGAGCAGTGATCGAGTTCGAACGATCATGGCCTTTTACCCAACCGATGTGCAATGTTCTCTGTCCTCCCATTTCCAACAGTTGCTTCCAACTCTCTGTCTCCCAGATTGGGACTCTATTCACCTGCCAATCATTGGCTGCCCAGTGTCCAATCCATTCAGTGGCTCCTTTAAAAACAGCATATGAGTCAGTGTAAATGTAAGTAGCCCCACGTTGTGCAGCTAGTAGGACGGCTCTGAGTTCCCCTACTTGTGCGCTACCTTCTCCTGTTTCAATTGCTCTTTCCCCCGTTGCTACTTCCAGTGCTACGGCCTTGTATTTCCACTTATTGTTCTCACGGTGAGATGACGCATCAGTAAACCACACTCCTGTAAGATCACTGCCTTCTTTCAGAGGAGGTGCTTCTTGGATTGGAGATGGTCTGTTTGGTGGGGATTGGAACAATAGGGCACCATCTATATCCTTCTGGAGCTTGGATACTTTGATACTACCTTCAGAGATTGGCATGATATCATTAATGCCTTCTAAATAAGCATACCACTTTCGAACTGTGGGTTTCTGGGCAATGCCGGCTGGCGGTGCTGTCCCTTTACGGACCACATCTAGGAGACGAAAAGGGCCCCGAACAATCACGCTCTGTTCTCTCCTTATCTGCTCTGCTCGTTGCAATGCTCGCACCAGGGACAGTAAACCCTTCTCTAGGTCTGAATATCTGCTCTCAGTATCATTAAAGGAGTGAGAGCTAAATTCTAATGGTCTCTCCGGTCCTGCTGGTCCCTTTTGCCATAAGTTACAATGAGAACCATGTTCGCTGGACCCCCATTCTACATGGACAGGGTCAGTTGGATGTATGGGGCCAAGTTGTTGGAATAACCTTAGCTCTTTTATTAGCAATTCCAGTGCATTAGTATGTTGTTCAGTCCACTCCCAGGATTTACCTTTTTTGAGCAAACAATAAAGGGGGCGAGCAATGATGGAAAAGCCAGGGATGTGTTTACGCCAATAACTTAAAGTTCCCAGAACTTGCTGTAACTCCTTCGTGCTGGAAGGATTCTGTCCATGTTCTATTTTTTTCAGGGTATCCTGAGGGACAGAAGCAGCTCCCTTAATCCACCAGACCCCCAGGAATTTAACTTCCTGTGCAGGTCCCTGACATTTTGAGTCTGGAATTTCCAATCCCAAATCTGATAATGTTTTTCGGATGTTTTGCATCATGTCTTGTACACTTTCTTGGCTCTCTCCCCCCCTATTAAGATGTCGTCAATATATTGGTATACTGTACATCCCTGTGAAACAGGAATCTCTGATAGCGCTTTAGCTAAAGCATTATGAGCAATGGTGGGGGAATGTTTGTATCCTTGTGGAAGTCGGTTAAAGGTATATTGGACTCCTTTCCACGTGAATGCAAACTGCGCTTTGTCTTGCTCAAGGAGGGGAATCATAAAAAACATGTCTTTTACATCTAAGGCAGCCATCCAAGGATGGGCAGCTCCTTTTATCATTGTCACAATTTCCGCGATACTCGGAACCGCAGCGGTCAGGGGTGCAGCGTTGGCGTTTAACTTTCGGTAATCTACTGTGAAACGCCATTGCCCGGTTGGTTTCTTTACTGGCCACACCGGTGAATTATAAGGCGAGTGAGTCCTCTGAATGATGTTTCTTTTTTCTAAATCTGATACCACCCCGTCTGCTCCTGCAAGTGCAGCTGCAGGCAGTGGGTACTGTCGGACGTTGGTAATTTTAGAGGGAGGCAAAGGTATAGATGTTTCTAATAGGCCCAGTTTAACTGCGTCTAATCCTTTTTTGCGTCCTGCAAAACTCCACGCAGTTCCATCCGGGAATTTCCACATTCGCCCACGCAGCACGTCAAATCCTAGGAGGTTAGAATGTGAGGCACCCACTAACACTTCTGCCCTAGTCATTCGCTGCTCTCCCGGCAACCAGAGGTTAATTTTTGCAGTGGGGCATGTTTTTACCACACCATCAATTCCTGTGAAGTTGACTCTGCGTCGGGTGGGATTTATACCTAGAAGTTGTGCTGTTTCGTTAGTGATTGCAGACATTTGGGCTCCAGTATCAATAATAAAATTTACCAATATCTTCCGGGGTCCAACAGGAATGATAATAACGGGTTCGGAGTCTTTATGAGAGAGCCATTGAATTGCTAGTACCTGCCGGACAGGGTGGCTCACTGCCCTCCCCGGGGATAGGAGTTTTTTGGCTGGGACTCTGTCAAATCAATCAAGTTACGTTCCGGTGCAGAAGGCACAATTTTCTCACGACTTGGGGATTCTCTGGTTAGACTTTTCTCCCCAGCCACATTATTCTTTCTAGTTAGAGATTGGACTAGTGTACGGAGGTCTCCCGTAGGGACACCGTGCAAGAATTGTCGGGGCACCCCTAATTGTAGGGCTTTACGCCACAACTCATTCCGGTCCTTATCAGGCTTAAACCTTTCCTCCGATTTAGGGTTTTTAGTGTGAGTTCGGACTTGGCGAACCTTTCGGGGGTGTTCGGAGGATTTCTCACTAGTTAGGCTGGCCCAGCCCATTCGGCGCCCATATTGATCTATTTCCTGTACATATTCATTCCAGGTGGGCATGTAGTGACGACGGCCCCGCCTATGAGCACCCCGAGCCTCTCGTATACGATCTTGAGTACGAACAAGGAACGGTTTCAGGCAATCGGGAAGACCACGGATGAGAGGGGCTAATCGATCGGGGTCGATAGGGGCTGACATTGGGGATTTCCGAAATTCCTCTCTGTCATACATGGCTTGCAGACAAGCTGCTTTCCGTACAGCCGCAAACAGATCAGAGTAGCCTGTAGCTCTAATCTCTAACGGCTCCCCCCTCTCTCGCGGATCCATACCCCCTGCCCAATAGGCTGCTCGAGCAGTTAGGGAATAATTATGATCCCCAGGCATAGTGGTTAAAAACACTCCTGGTCCCCAAGAGTCTCCTGCTTCTTCCTCACTCAGTATAATTCTGTCCCCCCCTTCAGAAGAAACTCGCCACACGTACTCAACAGCTGACTCTTCTGGTCGCCTCGAATATTTCTCCCTTATTTTTGTTAACTCGGTTGGTGTCCGTGGAACGGTACGCACAGTGGTGTGAATTTCATCATCGTCATCAACCGCAGCTTCAGTTTTAACCAGAGGACGTAAAGGAAAAACTTGGGATTTCAAAGTAAAAGTCCTTTCCTCCTCATCTTCTTCGTCATCCTCACTATTAGACAAAAAATCTCCGGTCTGGGTTCCGGAATTTGGATAACACATTAACTTACGAATCTGTTGGACATGGGTCGAGGGCTGCATTTTATCTAAGAGCCCAGTCACCCTTTCTAATAATATTTTAAGTTGAGCATTCTGGTTTCCTAAACATTCATTCTCACTCACAAGCTTATCGACGTGAGTTCTTAATTTTTCTCCTGTCTCCTTTTGCAAGGCTAATGATGACTTCAGCACCTCATTCTCCGATTTCAGGGTTGCATATTCTACAGCTGAAATCAGATTAGGAGCAGGGGTTTCTCTAGCTTCTTGTTGTGCACAAGATAAACAGGCGCCTAACACAGCACAAATCACACCCTTGCCTTTCCCCGCTCTGAGCTTCTGTGAAACCCGACACTCTTCAATACGTTCCACCACTTTCTCTTCATCCTTCCAAAATTTTTGGGCCCACTCCTTCCCAGCCTGGGAAGGGGCACAATCATATTTTTGCAGCAGTTTATCCATGGCAATCCTGCCGACTACGCCAAATTCTGTTGCGTGAAACGGGGCCAAGCGGTTTTGGCAGAAGATAAACCCCCTTGCGTTCTAACACTCCTCACCGAGGTGGGAGGCTAGGTGCGGCTAGGTTTAAATTCTGAGTGATGCCCAATTCAGCACTATCAGTCCAATCGCGTTTAATATGTATTAAACTACTACGATTTGGATACACTAATAGTGGACTGCACCTTCAGTCTAGTCGTGCTCCTGAACTAGCACGGCCTCTCTGTAGTTTTGGTCGCGTTCAGTGAGAAAGCGGAACGACTAGCTACTTAAACAGTGCAGTTTATTTAAACAACAGATATACAGGTTCTTTAGGATTGCCGGTGATAAATACACTGTCTGCAAAGCACGTGCAAATAAAGATATTGCTAAGTATACAAACGCGCGACAAAATTATAAACGATACAGCCTGGCTATAAACGTAGGGTAGAGATTCTCTAGAGAAATTTCTAAGTCCCCGAGAAAGCGCTCGGTGTAATCGAAGTCTTACCCAAAGGCGTCCCTATGGGGGGGAAGAAAGGCTCAGCCCGTCGACTGATCCCGGAAATCAGCGGTGGAATTCTTCGCGATGGTGTCTTCCCTGACATCCCCTCTCTCTTGGGCTATTTTTATATTATTTTTTTATCTTCAAAGTGGAGTTTGAGTGACTTTAGTCATACATACTTTTATTATGATTAATGTATTCAAGGAGGAGTGTTCACACCTCGGGGGCGGATAGCCTCCGGGATGGAGGTGTGTTTTGGTACATTGTGGTGAGCAAAGTTCGCACAAAAGGACAGCATTTCATCAACATTTGACGAAAGGTTGGCTCGGGTAGCGTGTAGGCCGCTTATCAGTTCCGTAGTACCATCTCGTCCCCATATCTGCTATTCGTCACAAGGGAAGGCCACGGAACAAGCGTGTTCCGTTCCATCCCTCGTGTAGTTTCGCAAACAACCTCGCGCAGGGAATCACAGATGTTGCATTCTTCGTGTGCTAGCTGTGGCTGTATTCTACCTCAGAAGCCTCTTGATTTTATGACTTTCCTTAATGTGTGAACAATGCTGTATTTTTGTATTCTTGGCCAATTTAGTAATTATTCCACATAATCCACCCCGTGACTACAGTCACTCAAGCTCCACGATAATCAATACTGATGGGGAATATCACATGTCCTCTTATGGCGAGGGATATCAAGTGCAAATACTTCTTGCGGGGTGATTAAGCGAGTTAAGCGTTTCATCATAATCCAAAGTCTAACATGCAAAACAATTGTCAAAGCAAAGCACAATACAGTGAGTACTAGTAGAACAACAACAGGATGGAGCATCTTGTTAAAAAGTCCTGTAGCTGTCGGTGACCATCCAAAGAGGGTGTCCCACCATTCATGTCCACCGTCTCTCTTGACCCTTTCCAGTACATGGTGTATTTCTTCAACATCATGATGGACAGTAATCAGAGTTCTTTGTCCATTTTCTTGGGCCTCTTTCAACAATCGCTTCAATTCATCGTGTTGTAGCAACTTCCTCACTAGTGAGAGATTCATTCCGATAGGGGTAGGCAGCAAATCTCGAATCAATGTGTAATTAGATTGTAGCAATTGAAAAGACGTAACAGGAGCTGAATAACTGAAGTCACATCCAATGATGTTAGTAAAGTTACAAACACAAAGATTTGAGTTATTACTTATATCTACTGCTATGTCATCTACGAATACAAAAGTACAGGGAGACCTCATGCAAACACACCCTTTCCCAATATATACAAGCACAGTTTCTGGGGTTTCATCAGGTTGTATCTCAAAATGACAAACATTCTGGTTGGTGTCAAGACAAATGTCTTGTGCCTTGAGAGTATTACTCTCACAAATGAATCCTTGTTGATCTCGTGAAATGCATGCTTCAACATCAACAGTTTGCCATTTATTCTCGTTTTGTTGTGCCCACACTCTATGCTCTACCGGATGGAGTATAGCTCCATGGTGATTCAACCCCAGTGCGATGATTGGGTATATGGTGTATACTGAGGCATTGCGTATCGTTAAGACAAAAGCTGTGGCTTTGCTCTCAGTGGGATCATAGGTGAAATTAACCAGATACCACCAGGATTGAAATTTTCTCTCAAACTCAATTGCATTATCCCATATTACTTTTCGAATTTCAGTGGGCAAGGTGCCTTCTTCACCTTCCCTTATAATTGCGCCTGTCATAGATTGCATCCACAGTTGGGCTTGGATACAACTAAGGGCCAAGGAAACATTGTTTTGGGTTGTACCAAGTGCATTTGTGATCAGCTGATGGTCTTTTTCACCTGTTTCCTCCCACTGAGGCAGTATATTCGATAAAAGCCATTGGTGATTTCCCAATGCTGATAG
Organism: Larus michahellis; assembly: GCF_964199755.1. Taxonomy (NCBI): domain Eukaryota; kingdom Metazoa; phylum Chordata; class Aves; order Charadriiformes; family Laridae; genus Larus; species Larus michahellis. The sequence goes on from NW_027435999.1 coordinate 16,107, forward strand.
AGAGGACTGTAGAGGATGTTTTAATTTGTCTAGATCACTAGTAGTTGTGACTAGTTTGTTTGCAAGTATCTCAGCATCTGTACTATTTAAGACTCCCAGTCCTGTTCCTAAGATACCAGTCACCTCTCTCTTCAGTCGTTGTGAGGTGTCAACAGTTCGCCGGCCTAACCATGCTGACCATCCTGCATAAGATGTACTCAGGAATGGTGAGCAGGTGGGTTTGATCGCAGAGATATTAATCTGCATTGACAATTCTACTCGTTTGAGGGAATATGTTGGGTTAAACGGTATTTGTTGTTGACCTGTGTGTTTAATGGCATAAGGGCCAATGTTAAAGGTGTAAGGAGTTAGACTAATGGAGGGCTGAGTAGCTACACCCTTGAAAGTTTGTGGGGGTGTAGGTTTTGGGTTCATTTCAACAGGTTCAGATGTATTTGAGTCAATCATAAATTCAAATAACAATTCCGTGCCCCTGTAGCCCCAAATACAATATACTATGATAGGTTTGATAAAGGTGAAGTTGTGCCAGCAATCTGAGTTTGGCTCTATAATTTTGTAACAATCAATCAGTGTTATATTTGTCCGGTTTAGTAGAGTCTACATGGATGGTTTCAATTACAGTTGGTCTATGGTGAGCAGACCCATTGATTACTCGGCAGCTAATTTGTATTTTCTTTCCTGGGACGGCTTCAAGCTTAGCCATTTGGAGTGAGTCTTTCCAACTCCATTTATCTCTGGAATATACTTCACTTCCTTGTATAACCAGAGTGGAGAGATTTAAATCCCTCATGTTTTCTAGTGTCTCAGTGCTTGCAGTGTATCGTGACAGTGCATTATCCCAAAGCTCATCATCAAGGGGCAGATTCTTAAGTCCGCTCAATAAGGTGTCATTATCGGGGGTTTCAGATAGTGGCAGTGGAACCAGACTAGTCTGTGGAGTTGAGTCAGGTTCGACTTTATCTATGCTTTGATCTATCTCATGTTTTGAAAACACCTCATTTTCATGTAGGACTACAGTGGCCAGGCTCAATTTTCCTTTTCCTGTTCCTGCCATCGCATTGTGTTTTACATAAGCTTGAGACCACGGCCATTCTGGGTCTCTTTGACTACAAACAACAGGGAGTAAAAAGATAAAACTGAATAGCATCAATTCCATCTGCCAATTCGTCATTCTAAAATTTAGGCCTCCAGATGGCCATACATAACAAAAATAATATTATTGCCAGGATCAATGTCAGGATTCCCTGGAGACACTCGAGGTTAGCGTAGGCCAATGCGTCTGTCCACGTACAGTTCTTCCGAGGTTCCTGTAAGACACAAAGGAAAAGAAAATCTGCTCGGTCTCATTTGACCGACGGGGTTAAAAAGAGGGCGAGATCCACCGGGTGCTGATCCGGTGTATCTTCCCTGAACAGTCTTTGGCTTCCCGTGCATGGGGGTTTTTGGGAGTAGCTAACACCATTGGTACTGTGCCAATTTGAGGCATTTTCACTAACACAGGTTGCCCAGGGTGAAATTGTCCTAGGTATTTTCGTGGTTCATTGGGAACTTTTGGAGTGATGATATCAGCAGATACACAGAAAGCTTTCATTTTAGGACAGCCATCTCCACTCCATCTGTTATTTAATTGATAGATGGCATCATCCAATGGCAAATGCCAACCAGGTTCATGAGTTTTTGCAAAACGCTTAACCAATCCATTGGTGCGTTCAACAATGCCATTAGCCTGAGGATAATAGGGAGTATGAAATACCCATCGAATCCCTTCTTCTTTGGCCCAATCTTGTACCACTGTAGCGGTAAAGTGTGAACCGTTATCACTTTGGATTTCCTCAGGAAGGGGAAGTGTGCTGAACCACCCTTTTAGGCCTTTCACTGTGTTGTTCCCGGTAGCTGATTTGAAGCTGGTGGCCATAGCGAGGCCAGAGATAATCTCCACTCCGACTAGGACGTATCTTTTCTCACCTGATGATCTCAAGGGCCCAATATAATCAATTTGCCATGAATGCCACAATGTTTTCTTGTCCCGAATGTGTAAAGGAGGCGCCTTACTCGGATGATCTTTATTGAGTCGTAGGCGACATTGTGAACAGGCGGTTACTACTTGTTCACACAGCTTAACCGACACAGGCCACCCCCGGGCTAGACCTTCCTGATACAGATCAGCACGGCCTGTATGGCCACGCTTAATATGTAACCATTCGAGTAAGCGTTCCCATTCCCGACCATCATCTACAATGTCAATTTGCTGCAACCGCGTGAGGCTATCTACCTGTTGGTTGAATTGAGCAGTGATCGAGTTCGAACGATCATGGCCTTTTACCCAACCGATGTGCAATGTTCTCTGTCCTCCCATTTCCAACAGTTGCTTCCAACTCTCTGTCTCCCAGATTGGGACTCTATTCACCTGCCAATCATTGGCTGCCCAGTGTCCAATCCATTCAGTGGCTCCTTTAAAAACAGCATATGAGTCAGTGTAAATGTAAGTAGCCCCACGTTGTGCAGCTAGTAGGACGGCTCTGAGTTCCCCTACTTGTGCGCTACCTTCTCCTGTTTCAATTGCTCTTTCCCCCGTTGCTACTTCCAGTGCTACGGCCTTGTATTTCCACTTATTGTTCTCACGGTGAGATGACGCATCAGTAAACCACACTCCTGTAAGATCACTGCCTTCTTTCAGAGGAGGTGCTTCTTGGATTGGAGATGGTCTGTTTGGTGGGGATTGGAACAATAGGGCACCATCTATATCCTTCTGGAGCTTGGATACTTTGATACTACCTTCAGAGATTGGCATGATATCATTAATGCCTTCTAAATAAGCATACCACTTTCGAACTGTGGGTTTCTGGGCAATGCCGGCTGGTGGTGCTGTCCCTTTACGGACCACATCTAGGAGACGAAAAGGGCCCCGAACAATCACGCTCTGTTCTCTCCTTATCTGCTCTGCTCGTTGCAATGCTCGCACCAGGGACAGTAAACCCTTCTCTAGGTCTGAATATCTGCTCTCAGTATCATTAAAGGAGTGAGAGCTAAATTCTAATGGTCTCTCCGGTCCTGCTGGTCCCTTTTGCCATAAGTTACAATGAGAACCATGTTCGCTGGACCCCCATTCTACATGGACAGGGTCAGTTGGATGTATGGGGCCAAGTTGTTGGAATAACCTTAGCTCTTTTATTAGCAATTCCAGTGCATTAGTATGTTGTTCAGTCCACTCCCAGGATTTACCTTTTTTGAGCAAACAATAAAGGGGGCGAGCAATGATGGAAAAGCCAGGGATGTGTTTACGCCAATAACTTAAAGTTCCCAGAACTTGCTGTAACTCCTTCGTGCTGGAAGGATTCTGTCCATGTTCTATTTTTTTCAGGGTATCCTGAGGGACAGAAGCAGCTCCCTTAATCCACCAGACCCCCAGGAATTTAACTTCCTGTGCAGGTCCCTGACATTTTGAGTCTGGAATTTCCAATCCCAAATCTGATAATGTTTTTCGGATGTTTTGCATCATGTCTTGTACACTTTCTTGGCTCTCTCCCCCCCTATTAAGATGTCGTCAATATATTGGTATACTGTACATCCCTGTGAAACAGGAATCTCTGATAGCGCTTTAGCTAAAGCATTATGAGCAATGGTGGGGGAATGTTTGTATCCTTGTGGAAGTCGGTTAAAGGTATATTGGACTCCTTTCCACGTGAATGCAAACTGCGCTTTGTCTTGCTCAAGGAGGGGAATCATAAAAAACATGTCTTTTACATCTAAGGCAGCCATCCAAGGATGGGCAGCTCCTTTTATCATTGTCACAATTTCCGCGATACTCGGAACCGCAGCGGTCAGGGGTGCAGTGTTGGCGTTTAACTTTCGGTAATCTACTGTGAAACGCCATTGCCCGGTTGGTTTCTTTACTGGCCACACCGGTGAATTATAAGGCGAGTGAGTCCTCTGAATGATGTTTCTTTTTTCTAAATCTGATACCACCCCGTCTGCTCCTGCAAGTGCAGCTGCAGGCAGTGGGTACTGTCGGACGTTGGTAATTTTAGAGGGAGGCAAAGGTATAGATGTTTCTAATAGGCCCAGTTTAACTGTGTCTAATCCTTTTTTGCGTCCTGCAAAACTCCACGCAGTTCCATCCGGGAATTTCCACATTCGCCCACGCAGCACGTCAAATCCTAGGAGGTTAGAATGTGAGGCACCCACTAACACTTCTGCCCTAGTCATTCGCTGCTCTCCCGGCAACCAGAGGTTAATTTTTGCAGTGGGGCATGTTTTTACCACACCATCAATTCCTGTGAAGTTGACTCTGCGTCGGGTGGGATTTATACCTAGAAGTTGTGCTGTTTCGTTAGTGATTGCAGACATTTGGGCTCCAGTATCAATAATAAAATTTACCAATATCTTCCGGGGTCCAACAGGAATGATAATAACGGGTTCGGAGTCTTTATGAGAGAGCCATTGAATTGCTAGTACCTGCCGGACAGGGTGGCTCACTGCCCTCCCCGGGGATAGGAGTTTTTTGGCTGGGACTCTGTCAAATCAATCAAGTTACGTTCCGGTGCAGAAGGCACAATTTTCTCACGACTTGGGGATTCTCTGGTTAGACTTTTCTCCCCAGCCACATTATTCTTTCTAGTTAGAGATTGGACTAGTGTACGGAGGTCTCCCGTAGGGACACCGTGCAAGAATTGTCGGGGCACCCCTAATTGTAGGGCTTTACGCCACAACTCATTCCGGTCCTTATCAGGCTTAAACCTTTCCTCCGATTTAGGGTTTTTAGTGTGAGTTCGGACTTGGCGAACCTTTCGGGGGTGTTCGGAGGATTTCTCACTAGTTAGGCTGGCCCAGCCCATTCGGCGCCCATATTGATCTATTTCCTGTACATATTCATTCCAGGTGGGCATGTAGTGACGACGGCCCCGCCTATGAGCACCCCGAGCCTCTCGTATACGATCTTGAGTACGAACAAGGAACGGTTTCAGGCAATCGGGAAGACCACGGATGAGAGGGGCTAATCGATCGGGGTCGATAGGGGCTGACATTGGGGATTTCCGAAATTCCTCTCTGTCATACATGGCTTGCAGACAAGCTGCTTTCCGTACAGCCGCAAACAGATCAGAGTAGCCTGTAGCTCTAATCTCTAACGGCTCCCCCCTCTCTCGCGGATCCATACCCCCTGCCCAATAGGCTGCTCGAGCAGTTAGGGAATAATTATGATCCCCAGGCATAGTGGTTAAAAACACTCCTGGTCCCCAAGAGTCTCCTGCTTCTTCCTCACTCAGCATAATTCTGTCCCCCCCTTCAGAAGAAACTCGCCACACGTACTCAACAGCTGACTCTTCTGGTCGCCTCGAATATTTCTCCCTTATTTTTGTTAACTCGGTTGGTGTCCGTGGAACGGTACGCACAGTGGCGTGAATTTCATCATCGTCATCAACCGCAGCTTCAGTTTTAACCAGAGGACGTAAAGGAAAAACTTGGGATTTCAAAGTAAAAGTCCTTTCCTCCTCATCTTCTTCGTCATCCTCACTATTAGACAAAAAATCTCCGGTCTGGGTTCCGGAATTTGGATAACACATTAACTTACGAATCTGTTGGACCTGGGTCGAGGGCTGCATTTTATCTAAGAGCCCAGTCACCCTTTCTAATAATATTTTAAGTTGAGCATTCTGGTTTCCTAAACATTCATTCTCACTCACAAGCTTATCGACGTGAGTTCTTAATTTTTCTCCTGTCTCCTTTTGCAAGGCTAATGATGACTTCAGCACCTCATTCTCCGATTTCAGGGTTGCATATTCTACAGCTGAAATCAGATTAGGAGCAGGGGTTTCTCTAGCTTCTTGTTGTGCACAAGATAAACAGGCGCCTAACACAGCACAAATCACACCCTTGCCTTTCCCCGCTCTGAGCTTCTGTGAAACCCGACACTCTTCAATACGTTCCACCACTTTCTCTTCATCCTTCCAAAATTTTTGGGCCCACTCCTTCCCAGCCTGGGAAGGGGCACAATCATATTTTTGCAGCAGTTTATCCATGGCAATCCTGCCGACTACGCCAAATTCTGTTGCGTGAAACGGGGCCAAGCGGTTTTGGCAGAAGATAAACCCCCTTGCGTTCTAACACTCCTCACCGAGGTGGGAGGCTAGGTGCGGCTAGGTTTAAATTCTGAGTGATGCCCAATTCAGCACTATCAGTCCAATCGCGTTTAATATGTATTAAACTACTACGATTTGGATACACTAATAGTGGACTGCACCTTCAGTCTAGTCGTGCTCCTGAACTAGCACGGCCTCTCTGTAGTTTTGGTCGCGTTCAGTGAGAAAGCGGAACGACTAGCTACTTAAACAGTGCAGTTTATTTAAACAACAGATATACAGGTTCTTTAGGATTGCCGGTGATAAATACACTGTCTGCAAAGCACGTGCAAATAAAGATATTGCTAAGTATACAAACACGCGACAAAATTATAAACGATACAGCCTGGCTATAAACGTAGGGTAGAGATTCTCTAGAGAAATTTCTAAGTCCCCGAGAAAGCGCTCGGTGTAATCGAAGTCTTACCCAAAGGCGTCCCTATGGGGGGGAAGAAAGGCTCAGCCCGTCGACTGATCCCGGAAATCAGCGGTGGAATTCTTCGCGATGGTGTCTTCCCTGACATCCCCTCTCTCTTGGGCTATTTTTATATTATTTTTTTATCTTCAAAGTGGAGTTTGAGTGACTTTAGTCATACATACTTTTATTATGATTAATGTATTCAAGGAGGAGTGTTCACACCTCGGGGGCGGATAGCCTCCGGGATGGAGGTGTGTTTTGGTACATTGTGGTGAGCAAAGTTCGCACAAAAGGACAGCATTTCATCAACATTTGACGAAAGGTTGGCTCGGGTAGCGTGTAGGCCGCTTATCAGTTCCGTAGTACCATCTCGTCCCCATATCTGCTATTCGTCACAAGGGAAGGCCACGGAACAAGCGTGTTCCGTTCCATCCCTCGTGTAGTTTCGCAAACAACCTCGCGCAGGGAATCACAGATGTTGCATTCTTCGTGTGCTAGCTGTGGCTGTATTCTACCTCAGAAGCCTCTTGATTTTATGACTTTCCTTAATGTGTGAACAATGCTGTATTTTTGTATTCTTGGCCAATTTAGTAATTATTCCACATAATCCACCCCGTGACTACAGTCACTCAAGCTCCACGATAATCAATACTGATGGGGAATATCACATGTCCTCTTATGGCGAGGGATATCAAGTGCAAATACTTCTTGTGGGGTGATTAAGCGAGTTAAGCGTTTCATCATAATCCAAAGTCTAACATGCAAAACAATTGTCAAAGCAAAGCACAATACAGTGAGTACTAGTAGAACAACAACAGGATGGAGCATCTTGTTAAAAAGTCCTGTAGCTGTCGGTGACCATCCAAAGAGGGTGTCCCACCATTCATGTCCACCGTCTCTCTTGACCCTTTCCAGTACATGGTGTATTTCTTCAACATCATGATGGACAGTAATCAGAGTTCTTTGTCCATTTTCTTGGGCCTCTTTCAACAATCGCTTCAATTCATCGTGTTGTAGCAACTTCCTCACTAGTGAGAGATTCATTCCGATAGGGGTAGGCAGCAAATCTCGAATCAATGTGTAATTAGATTGTAGCAATTGAAAAGACGTAACAGGAGCTGAATAACTGAAGTCACATCCAATGATGTTAGTAAAGTTACAAACACAAAGATTTGAGTTATTACTTATATCTACTGCTATGTCATCTACGAATACAAAAGTACAGGGAGACCTCATGCAAACACACCCTTTCCCAATATATACAAGCACAGTTTCTGGGGTTTCATCAGGTTGTATCTCAAAATGACAAACATTCTGGTTGGTGTCAAGACAAATGTCTTGTGCCTTGAGAGTATTACTCTCACAAATGAATCCTTGTTGATCTCGTGAAATGCATGCTTCAACATCAACAGTTTGCCATTTATTCTCGTTTTGTTGTGCCCACACTCTATGCTCTACCGGATGGAGTATAGCTCCATGGTGATTCAACCCCAGTGCGATGATTGGGTATATGGTGTATACTGAGGCATTGCGTATCGTTAAGACAAAAGCTGTGGCTTTGCTCTCAGTGGGATCATAGGTGAAATTAACCAGATACCACCAGGATTGAAATTTTCTCTCAAACTCAATTGCATTATCCCATATTACTTTTCGAATTTCAGTGGGCAAGGTGCCTTCTTCACCTTCCCTTATAATTGCGGCTGTCATAGATTGCATCCACAGTTGGGCTTGGATACAACTAAGGGCCAAGGAAACATTGTTTTGGGTTGTACCAAGTGCATTTGTGATCAGCTGATGGTCTTTTTCACCTGTTTCCTCCCACTGAGGCAATATATTCGATAAAAGCCATTGGTGATTTCCCAATGCTGATAGAGAGGACTGTAGAGGATGTTTTAATTTGTCTAGATCACTAGTAGTTGTGACTAGTTTGTTTGCAAGTATCTCAGCATCTGTACTATTTAAGACTCCCAGTCCTGTTCCTAAGATACCAGTCACCTCTCTCTTCAGTCGTTGTGAGGTGTCAACAGTTCGCCGGCCTAACCATGCTGACCATCCTGCATAAGATGTACTCAGGAATGGTGAGCAGGTGGGTTTGATCGCAGAGATATTAATCTGCATTGACAATTCTACTCGTTTGAGGGAATATGTTGGGTTAAACGGTATTTGTTGTTGACCTGTGTGTTTAATGGCATAAGGGCCAATGTTAAAGGTGTAAGGAGTTAGACTAATGGAGGGCTGAGTAGCTACACCCTTGAAAGTTTGTGGGGGTGTAGGTTTTGGGTTCATTTCAACAGGTTCAGATGTATTTGAGTCAATCATAAATTCAAATAACAATTCCGTGCCCCTGTAGCCCC
>NW_027436000.1:0-60000 GCF_964199755.1 Larus michahellis
CCACGCCCAAAGAGCCAGTAGGGTAAACTATGCCTTGTTCTAAAGCTCTTTGGGAACCGCTTGTGTAGCCCCACAGACCTGGGGGCTGCAGGCTTTCCTGCTGCCTTCAGCCTCAAAAACACCCTTTCCCACTTGGCGCCGCGCCAGCCACAAAAATGGCCCTATGGCTGGATATGTGTCCCAGGCCAAAAGAGCAAGCAGGGAAAACTATGCCTTGTTCTAAAGCTCTTTGGGAACCACTTGCATAGCCCCACAGACCTGGGGGCTGCGGGCTTTCCTGCTGCCTTCAGCCTCAAAACCACCCTTTCCCACTTGGCGCCGCGCCACGCACAAAAATGGCCATATGGCTGGAGATGAGCCCCCGCCCAAGGAGCCAGCAGGGAAAACTACGCCTTGTTCTAAAGCTCTTTGGGAACAGCTTGCGTAGCCCTACAGACCTGGGGGCTGCAGGCTTTCCTGCTGCCTTCTTCCTCAAAACCACCCTTTCCCACTTGGCGCCGCGCCAGGCACAAAAATGGCCATACGGCTGGAGATGGGTCCCCCGCCCAAAGAGCCAGCAGGGAAAAATTATGCCTTGTTCTAAAGCTCTTTGGGAACCGCTTCCGTAGCCCCACAGACCTGGGGGCTGCGGGCTTTCCTGCTGCTTTCAGCCTCAAAACCACCCTTTCCCACTTGGAGCTGAGCCAGGCACAAAAATGGCCATACAGCTGGAGATGGGTCCCCCGCCCAAAGAGCCAGCAGGGAAAAATTATGCCTTGTTCTAAAGCTCTTTGGGAACCGCTTCCGTAGCCCCACAGACCTGGGGGCTGCGGGCTTTCCTGCTGCCTTCAGCCTCAAAACCACCCTTTCCCACTTGGCGCCGCGCCAGACACAAAAATGGCCATACGGCTGGAGATGGGTCCCCCGCCCAAGGAGCCAGCAGGGAAAAATTATGCCTTGTTCTAAAGCTCTTTGGGAACAGCTTGCGTAGCCCCACAGACCTGGGGGCTGCAGGCTTTCCTGCTGCCTTCAGCCTCGACACCACCCTTTCCCACTTGGCGCCGCGCCAGGCACAAAAATGGCCATATGGCTGGAGATGGTTCCACGCCCAAATAGCCAGGAGGGAAAACTATGCCTTGTTCTAAAGCTCCTTGGGAACAGCTTGCGTAGCACCCACACACCTGGGGGCTGCGGGATTTCCTGCTGCCTTCAGCCTCAAAACGACCATTTCCCACTTGGCGCCGCGCCAGCCACAAAAATGGCCATATGGCTGGAGATGAGCCTCCGTCCAAGGAGCCAGCAGGGAAAACTATGCCTTGTTCTAAAGCTCTTTGGGAACAGCTTGCGTAGCCCCACAGACCTGGGGGCTGCAGGCTTTCCTGCTGCCTTCAGCCTCGACACCACCCTTTCCCATTAGGTGCCGCGCCAGGCACAAAAATGGCCATACGGCTGGAGATGGGTCCCACGGCCAAGGAGCTGGCAGGGAAAACTATGCCTTGTTCTAAAGCTCTTTGGGAAACGCTTGCGTAGACCCACAGACCTGGGGGCTGCGGGCTTTCCTGCTGCCTTCAGCCTCAAAACCACCCTTTCCCACTTGGCGCCGCGCCAGGCACAAAAATGGCCTTATGGCTGGAGATGGTTCCCACGCCCAAAGAGCCAGTAGGGTAAACTATGCCTTGTTCTAAAGCTCTTTGGGAACCGCTTGCGTAGCCCCACAGACCTGGGGGCTGCAGGCTTTCCTGCTGCCTTCAGCCTCAAAACCACCCTTTCCCACTTGGCGCCGCGCCAGCCACAAAAATGGCCCTATGGCTGGATATGTGTCCCAGGCCAAAAGAGCAAGCAGGGAAAACTATGCCTTGTTCTAAAGCTCTTTGGGAACCGCTTGCATAGCCCCACAGACCTGGGGGCTGCGGGCTTTCCTGCTGCCTTCAGCCTCAAAACCACCCTTTCCCACTTGGCGCCGCGCCACGCACAGAAATGGCCATATGGCTGGAGATGAGCCCCCGCCCAAGGAGCCAGCAGGGAAAACTACGCCTTGTTCTAAAGCTCTTTGGGAACAGCTTGCGTAGCCCTACAGACCTGGGGGCTGCAGGCTTTCCTGCTGCCTTCAGCCTCAAAACCACCCTTTCCCACTTGGCGCCGCGCCAGGCACAAAAATGGCCATACGGCTGGAGATGGGTCCCCCGCCCAAAGAGCCAGCAGGGAAAAATTATGCCTTGTTCTAAAGCTCTTTGGGAACCGCTTCCGTAGCCCCACAGACCTGGGGGCTGCGGGCTTTCCTGCTGCCTTCAGCCTCAAAACCACCCTTTCCCACTTGGCGCCGCGCCAGACACAAAAATGGCCATACGGCTGGAGATGGGTCCCCCGCCCAAGGAGCCAGCAGGGAAAAATTATGCCTTGTTCTAAAGCTCTTTGGGAACCGCTTGCGTAGCCCCACAGACCTGGGGGCTGCAGGCTTTCCTGCTGCCTTCAGCCTCGACACCACCCTTTCCCACTTGGCGCCGCGCCAGGCACAAAAATGGCCCTATGGCTGGATATGGGTCCCAGGCCCAAAGAGCCAGCAGGGAAAACTATGCCTTGTTCTAAAGCTATTTGGGAACCGCTTGCATAGCCCCACAGCTCTGGGGGCTGCGGGCTTTCCTGCTGCCTTCAGCCTCAAAACCACCCTTTCCCACTTGGCGCCGCGCCAGCCACAAAAATGGCCATATGGCTGGAGATGAGCCCCCGCCCAAGGAGCCTGCAGGGAAAACTATGCCTTGTTCTAAAGCTCTTTGGGAACAGCTTGCGTAGCCCCACAGACCTGGGGGCTGCAGGCTTTCCTGCTGCCTTCAGCCTTGACAACACCCTTTCCCATTAGGTGCCGCGCCAGGCACAAAAATGGCCATACGGCTGGAGATGGGTCCCATGTCCAAAGAGCCAGCAGGGAAAACTATGCCTTGTTCTAAAGCTCTTTGGGAACCGCTTGCGTAACCCCACAGACCTGGGGGCTGCAGGCTTTCCTGCTGCCTTCAGCCTCAAAACCACCCTTTCCCACTTGGCGCCGCGCCAGCCACAAAAATGGCCCTATGGCTGGATATGTGTCCCACGCCCAAGGAGCCAGCAGGGAAAACTATGCCTTGTTCTAAAGCTCTTTGGGAACCGCTTGCGTAGACCCACAGACCTGGGGGCTGCAGGCTTTCCTGCTGCCTTCAGCCTCAAAACCACCCTTTCCCACTTGGCGCTGCGCCAGCCACAAAAATGGCCATATGGCTGGAGAGGGGTTTCACACACAAGGAGCCAGCAGGGAAAATTATGCCTTGTTCTAAAGCTCTTTGGGAACCGCTTGTGTAGACCCAAAAACCTGGGGGCTGCAGGCTTTCCTGCTGCCTTCAGCCTCAAAACCACCCTTTCCTACTTGGCGCCGCGCCAGGCATAAAAATGGCCTTATGGCTGGAAATGGTTCCCACGGCCAAAAAGCCAGCAGGGTAAACTATGCCTTGTTCTAAAGCTCTTTGGGAACCGCTTGCGTAGCCCCACAGACCTGGGGGCTGCAGGCTTTCCTGCTGCCTTCAGTCTCAAAACCACCCTTTCCCACTTGGCGCCGCGCCAGGCACAAAAATGGCCATATGGCTGGAGATGGGTCCCACGCCCAAAGAGCAAGCAGGGAAAACTACGCCTTGTTCTAAAGCTCTTTGGGAACCGCTTGCGTAGCCCCACAGACCTGGGGGCTGCAGGCTTTCCTGCTGCCTTCAGCCTCGACACCACCCTTTCCCACTTGGCGCCGTGCCAGGCACAAAAATGGCCATATGGCTGGAGTGGGTTTTCACGCCCAAGGAGCGGGTGGGTTCTGGCAGGGTACTGCACTGAGCTGTCGTTTTTTTTTTTATGGGGCGGTTGTTGATGTGAGTGGCCCCTAGGCAGTAAATAACCGGGGGTACGTGGCCGTGCAGTCTGGTGAAGCGCTGTCACGTGCACTGCTACCTTTGTTGAATCCCTGTGTGTGTGTTTCTAAATGTTTCTCCCCTTCTCTCTTAGGAGTGAAGTGAATCGCTCTGCCTGCCACAACTGCCTATTGCCTTGTACTGTTCTTTACGGCATCACGTTTTGCATTGTAGTGCCCTGTAATCGCCCTGACTGCCATCTGATCTGTTCCGGCATTGCACTGGTGCGTATTGTGCGTTTTTCAGTCGGTTGTTCTTTATGTGAAGGTGTGTTGCTGCATATTGCCCTGTCTAGTGCTGTATCTTGCATTGTATTGCCCCATCATTCCGTTCACTGTTACTTTAGACGTTCTGGGATTGTAGCGATCTGTATTGTGCAGGTTTTATTGGTGGTTCTGTATTTGACCGTGTATTGCCTTGTTACCACCTTGTATTCTTGCATCTTGCATTGTATTGCCGTGTTATTGTTCTGAGTGCCATCTGATACATTTTGGTGTTGTACCACCCTGTGTTGTTATGTCGTCCATTGCATAGCTCTGTCGTTTCCTCGACTGCTGTCTGACGTATTTTGGCATTGCAGCGCACTGCATTGCGGGATACTTAATTGGTTGTTTATTTGACTCTGTATTTCACGGTACGCCCCTCTCTTTTGTTACTTCTTGCATTGTTTTGCTCTGTCTTGAGTGCCATCTCATTTATTTTTTGTGTTGTCCTGCACTGTATTGTGGTTTGTTTGTTTTAATGGGTTGTTATTTATTTGACTGCGTATTCCATTCTACTCTGTTGTGTACTGTTGCATCTCGGATTGTGTTGCCCCATAACTGTCTCGACCGCCACCTGAGACCGTGTGGGATTGTACAGCACTGTATTGTGGGGTTTTGATAGGTTGTTTTTTATATTGTTCTGTATTGCCTTGGAGTGCCCTGTATTGTGTTACATTGTGCGTTGTGTTGCCATGAAATTGTCTTAACTGTCCTTTTAGACTCTCTGGGATTGTACGGCACTCAACTGAGGGTGTTTTTGATCGGTTGTTCTATCTTTGACGACGTATTGCCTTGTACTGCCCTGTATTTTCCTAAAGTCTTGCGTTGTATTGCCCTCTCACCATGCCGCGAGCCATCTGATGTATTCTGGCATTGACAGGCACTGTATTGAGAGCTTCTTAGGCTGTTGTACTCTATTTGACCCTGTATTGCCTTGTACCGGCCTGTTTGGAGTTACGTCTTGAACTCTATTCCCCTGTAAGTGTCTTTACCGCCACCTGAGACTGTCTGGGATTGTACAGCACTGTATTTTGAGTTTTGTAATTAGTTCTTTATTTGATTGTGTATTTGCTTGTACTGCCCTGTATTCTGTTACGTATTGTATTTTATTGCTGTATCATTTTCTTCATCTTTTGTGACATTCTGTCATAGTACTACACTGTATCATGAATTTTGCGATGGGTTGCTCCTTATTTGACTGTGTATTAGCCTTGTACTGCCCTGTATAATGTTACATCTTGCATGTGGTAAAGTGCCATCACGTGCACAGGTGCCCTTGTGGAATCACTGTGTTTATGTTTCTAAATGCGCTCTGTTCTCTAACCATCTGTTTTCAGTGACTGGGACTTCTTCCCTCCATGGACGTGGGATTTAAGACCTCCAGCCGTCTGAAAGCTAAGTTGAGCGGCCAGAGCTGGGGAGGGCTTGGGAGGAGGGGAGAAGTTTGGGAGTTGCAGGGAGGCGTCTTAAAGTTAGAAAACGGAAGAGGGCTGGAGCAGTCCCCTTTGGGCAGGTAAAGGGAGCGGGTTAGTCTTCAGCACGATGCTAGCATGAGCCGGGCAGGGCGGTTCCAGCCTGTGTCCATCGTGTTGTTTGTGTGGTGTGTTTTCTGTCCTTCCTTGGGTCTTGATGTTCTCTTTCCACTTGAGGAGCGTGGTCTGTACTTCAGGCACCATCCCTAGAGCCTTGAATGCCTGTACACATTGGCATTGCCCCAGTCAGGTGCTGCTTTTCTTGCATCATAAGCTTAAAGCGCGGCTGGGTCTTTAGAAACTCAGAAGTTTCTGGACGGTCCTCATTTACAGTGTTGTTCCTGGCTGCGGGAGCAGCTCTGTTCTCTAGCCATCCATTTTCAGTGACTGGGACTTCTTCCATGCATCCTTAAGTTCTTAGGTCTTGAAGACCGGCTTCCTGCGCATACATCTTCTCAGTCTGAGAGTCGCTTGCTGTCCCGGGCCATTACGTTGTCCTCATTTCCTGGTCTTTCCCTAGAGGCTTCTCATGTCACCGTCATGGGCCCACAGGTCTTCTTGCCTGACAATCACTTACGTCGGAGTGTCATCCTTCTTGCTGAGAGTTTTCTCTGATCTGTGAGGTGCATTGTTTGTAGTGTTGTGTGTAGTGTTGGTCTGTGCTTGTGTGTGGTGGGCTTGGAGCTGCTCTGCCCGGTCGCGTAGAGTCAGGGGTAGGGGGAAGAGCAGCAAGAGTCTATGGGTAATACGTTGATCTAATGATACTGTTGAGGCAAAGGTGGTACAGTCAACTCCCATCAAGTAGCCATCAGCAGGTGGTGTGGGCAGCTCTTTTATTAGGGTTTTTTTTTTTTTTGGGATGAGCAGAGCTGTTCAGCAGTAGTGAAGCAGACTGCATCTCAAACCTGTTAAGGCTGCTTTGTGTGGGGTGTAATGTTTGTGGGTTTGTGTTTTTTGCTTTTTGTTTCTTTTTTTAATGGCAGGTTGTAGTGTTGCTCTGGATGGTAGTTGTAAATCAAAACAAGACTTTGTTGTGGGGTGGACAGTGTGTGTCACATGGGGTTCCCCCTAAAAGTGGAGGGAGAGCATCTAGGAAGAAGATGCAGAGCTGGTGGTCGGGGAGAGGCTCAGGGGAGGGGGTGATGTGCTGTGGGGCTTTGGCAATGGCCCCTGTTCCCAATGGGCTCCAGCTGGGGCTGAGGCAGCCCAGGTGGGACCCATGAGGTGAGCATGGGCTGGGCCAAGGGCTTAAAAAGAAAGGCTGCCCTGGGGATGGGTCTGCTTTGCCAAGGGCCTCTAACTTCTAAGGGGGCTGCCTGGGCACAGCTGCCTGCCAGCGCTGGCTGAGGAGTCAAATGAAGGGGGTTCTGAAAGGCAGGTGCCTCCAGCCAGGAACGGACGCTCCCCGCAGCGAGGAAGGATCCCTCCCGGCCATCCCTGACCGAGGGCACCACCAGCACAGAGCGCCGTGAGCTCGCTGCCTTTGTCGGCTGCGCGTGTGAGCTTCATGGGACAAGAGCGTCGAGGCACCCCCTGCCCGCTCCTAGGTGGGCAAGGGTCGTCAGGCTGACCGCACCACCGAGGACAAAGGGGCAGAGAAAGAAGCCTGTGAGCAGCGAAGGTCTCCCACACGTGCCAGGAGCTGCGGTGAGTCATGTGCCCTCTTGTGCATGTCCAGGCCTTTCCCTGCCATGCCTCTTCTGATCTCTGCCTGCCGCCTTGCTTGTCCCGGCTTCTGGCTCCCCAAAGCTTTTTGCTCTTCTGCTTAATGCCAGCATGTTCTTTCTCCCCTTCTCCATTTCCTTTCTGTGCCTCTGCCTTCCCAGCTCCCCATCCGCTCTTATTTTATTCTTCCCCCGCTGCCTTCTTCGCTACTGCTTGTGAAAATTGCATTTGTAGGTCTCCCTCTACCCAGCAACCTGTCTCTAATTCCAGTGACTCCCTCTGCTCCACCCCGCATCCCTCTTCCAGTGTCCTGTGGCTGTTGGTCCGACTCCAGCTCCTGCTATTTAAATGGCTGCCTACCTGTATGGCCAGTACCCCGTTCCTTTCCAAATCTTCTTTCTGTGTCTCCATTTACCCAGATTCCTGTCTGTGTTTTTTAATTCTTTTTGCCTGTGCTCTACTTTGTTACTTTTCCAATTTTGTTTCATTGTCTTTATTTATTCAGTTGTTTGAGCCTATTTTTTTTTTGCTCCCTGTTTTCTTAATCTGTTTGTTTTTTAAATTTTCTATCAACTTTTATCCAGTTTGCCATTTTCACCTTTTAATTTTTCCTGTCTTTTACCCCCTCGCTTTAAAAATTCTGTGTCTACTTTTATGAAGCTGCTAATACCAATTTTTTGTTTGTTCTGTATTGGTCTTTTACTCCTTTGCGTTTACACTTTTGTGTTTATTTTGCTCTTGCTATGTTTTTAATTTTTTTCTTTTCTTTCTGTCATCAGTCTTGCTTTTAAAAGGTTCTTTTTGTCCGTTTTTATCTGGTGCACTGGGTATATTTTTAATTTTTTTCTTATTTCTTTAATGCAGAGGCTTTTTAAAATTTTCTTTCTACATCTCCGTTGCAGTTTGCTGTCCGTGTTTCCTAATTATTTTGTTTTGTTTCCCCAATCCCCATCACTTCTTAAGTTTTGGGGTTTTTTTGTCTTGTTTGTTGTCTTTATGGCTTATCTTTTCATTGCATCATTTCCTGTCTTTCCTTTCTGCTGTTGCATTTAAAATTGTCTTTCTACATCTGTCTTTGTTTGCCATCCCTATTTTGTAATATTCCTCTTTATTTACTCTACTGGCTACCGCTTTTTCAGTGTTCTTGCTATGTATACTTTTGTTCTCTTTGCTGTCATTTTAAAATTATTTATTGTCTTTCCTTAACACTGTTGCTTTTTAATTTTTGTTTCTACGTCTCCGATTTAGTTTGCCATTGTTATTCTGTAATTCGTTTCCTTGCGCCTTTAATCACGGACGCTTTTAAGATTTTCCGTTTACGCTTATCTCCTTTGCTGTCTTTCTTTTTAATTGTTTCTTGTCTTTTCTTCGTGCCCTCTGTTTTTTGATTTTCTTTCTAAGTGTTTTGAGTTCGCCATTTCTATTCTTTAATTTTTTTTTCTTATTTTCTTAATTCCTGTGACTTATAAAATTTTATGTCTGAGCTCTTTCTCTCAGAAACCCGTCCTTGGCTGTGTTTGTGCCTCAGAGCCCTGTTATCACCCTCTGTGCCATCTAGGATGCTTCCATTTGGTCCCCAGCCTCCTGAGGACATCTGCACTCCGTTCCACCGCCCCCCTCCACTTTCCTCCTCGTGTCCCTGTACCTTCTTCCATCCCTATGGCCCATTCAGGACCCTTCTCATCATGTCACAACAGCTATGGATGCCTCTGAGGTTACCCTTAGCACATATTCAGCTTTGTCGCGGACTTTGCGCACCCCTTTCCTTCCCTCGGAAGACTTCCCAAGTCCGTGTATGTGACGTAGTGTCACAGCCCAAAGTTTTGCTTAGCGTAAGTACTTAGACCTGTGGAGCCTTGGGCTGCAATATAGAGTCATAGAATCGCTGAGGTTGGAAGCAACCTTTAAGATCATCAAGTCCAACCATTAACCTACCCTGACCAAAACCACCTCTAAACCATGTCCCTAAGTAAGGAGAAATAACTGGACTCCAGATGATCCAATGTGAATCAACAGAAGCCGTTTATTAAGCACAGATCATCATCTTTTATACCCTGTGTTGTAGCCGTACATGCCACTTGCTTATTTCTGATTATCTAGTTACACTGTCCACACGCTGTCCATGAAGTTCATTCACAGATCAGATTGGTTACAAGAATTCACATAGTAAATTGCTTAGTCATTAGCACAACATGTTTTCTACCTTCTCAGTTCCCGTTTTTCCCATGTACTAATTCCATCTTCTACCACCTGTTTTGCTCTTAATTTAATCTCTCATAGTAGGGAGGCTGGCTCACATGACCATTTTCTCTCAGATACATTCCTACAATACCCCCTTTTTCTTCTTAAGCCAGCGAGACCTTATGCATGGCATCTTCTATCATGTCAGTCACTTTGCAGAGAACACACGAGGCTACCATAATCAATAATAATATAACCAACAGTAGCATGAGCCCTTGCTTTAGTAAGTCTGATAACCATCCCGTTATACCCCATGAGTTTAACCAATCATCGAAACCATTTTTGACCACGTTTAATTTGGACATGTTATCCTTCAGATCCCGTAACTGCTTATGAATGGATGATGAGTGGTCGGAAAGGTTCATACGATACATACCTTCAAAATCTTCACATCCATGACCCTGAGCTAACAGCAAAAAATCAATAGCCCCTCGATTTTGCAACACAGCATGCTGAATGCTATCAACATCAGTAAGCAAGCTAGATATGATTTCAGTTGTAAGGTTTATCTGTTTACTTGCCCAACGCCCTATCTTATTCAACATATTTAATGCCGTTGCTGTTCCTAGCGAGGGAAGAATACTTAGCCCTATTCTTTGTCCGAGATTCCAAAATGTTATATGATCGTCACAGGATGGAGTGAAGGTATGAACTGTTCTCTTGGCTCTGTGTTTACTGTGTGCTCTGCTCACTGTGTCTCTGGCCGTACGCAGGCCTCTGCTCGTAGATCTGCCATATCTCCCCCTTTTTTGTTTAATACCAGACCATTTATTAACAAGGTTGCCATGACTTGTGCTTCTACTCGTTGTGACGCTCCTAGCAGGTTATATACTAAACACAATTAAAAACAGAATCAAAAAGAACCCTGCTAAGGCAATAAATACCCAGATTCCTAAATTTAGCCCAGAAAGCCAGTTTCTTTGGATTTACCCACGAGAAATCCTTTTGTAATATTTCAAATACATTGCAGTTCATTAAGTCTTGAATCTTTAGTATTTGAGCTTTTAGCTGATCATGTAAAGGACGAATATTTTGTTGCAACGACATGTCAAAAGCACCTTGGAGATGGTGTTTAACCATTTCTCAGCCATGTAGCAACATATTCCAGGGGAGAGATGTAACACAAAGTCTGCGAGGGTTGTACTCCCAATCACAATACAGAGAAAGACATGTTTTTAATGCATTTTGCCAGTTCCCTATCCATATTACTGCTGTTTTATACCTTACTCGCGTTAAATTTACACAATAAGACTGATTATATTCTCGTATACTTGCATTTTGAGCCAAAGCAAACATACGGATGAGAAGTACAAATCATTACAGAATTGTCTTGCTCACAACTTCTATTTGTTGCAGTATTATCTGTGGTTAGCATGCACCCCAATTTAAGGTGCTTATAATACACCTTCGGTTGTTCAGGCCATTCAATAGTTCTTACAAAATGTCGATCTACTGCTGTGGATAACAAAGAAGACATGTTTAGAAAATTAAAAACATGAGTTTCTTTATACAGTCACTCTTGAGGTGTCATACCTATGGGATTCCCCCTTTTTTGTTTAGCAAGCATGGTTTTTAAAGTATGATGCATATGCTCCACAATTGCTTGCCCAGTCGGGGAATGAGGAATACTGGTGACACGTTTAATACCCCATATCTGTAAAAAAAAAAAAAAAAAAAAAAGACCTGTACTGTAGCGGACACATAAGCTGGTTCATTATCAGTTTTTGTAGTTTTCGGTACTCCCATGACTGCAATGCATTGCAACCAATGTCGAATAACATCACAAGCGTTCTCTCCTGTATGAGCAGTAGCTACAATAAAGTGAGAAAACGAATCAACTGAAACATGTCCAAATTCCATAATGCGCATAACATCGGATTACCAAAGTTCATCAGGTGTAAACGGGTTAACCCCCGCAAATGATAACAGAGGACCCAGTTGCTGACAATTGGCAAAAATACCCACTCTAATGCAAATGCAGTCAGGCTCTTTGCGAGTGCATCATCCCACTGTCCTATCAGGGCATAAAGTTGAAATTCTCGTAGGAAGGTGTTCAATGCGTCTTGCAGCAGTAGTAGACTATATCTTATCTTGCAACATACTGTAATGCCTTCAGAGCTGTTGGGGTTAATGAACGTAGAACTTATGGGGGGGGGGGGGGCAGACACAGTGCTTCAGGGTATCCCCTGTACCTTCAAAGTGTGCTCATGTCTCTCTCCCCCTCTCTGACCTGAGACAGCCTCCTTATATCCTGCACTGGATTGAGTGGAGAAGTACAGGCTAGAGTCGTTGCATGCATGGCCAGTGCACGCAGCGAGTCCCACCAGACTCTCCTGCGCTGGATCGAGTAGAAAAGTACAGGCCAGAGTCGCTGCACACGTGGCCAGTGTATGCAGCGAGTCTCACCAAACTCATGATCCAGCTTTGCTAACAGCAGCTGTCTGATACGTGACTACATTGTTGTAATCCCTTCTTGTTATCTTCTTCTGTGAAGGTCGGGTTCTCATGGATACACACATAGTTTTTAGAGCAACATATTCTACAACTCGTACAAGGGTATGATGCAAAGCGGCATTTACAGCTGATCGTATAATGCTTATTAAACACGGCAAACAGCATACTAAACATAACAGACAAATTCCTTCCACACAGGCGATGAGTATAATTTGCTTCAACCAACCCCATCCCCAAGTCCATCCAGCAAAGAGATTTCACCCAGTGGTCTCCACAAGTTGCTGGTTCGGTCGGTGCAGTTCCTGCAGCTGGGCATGGATGGATTTGGAGTGGTCACTTAGATTCATACAATACAATCCTTTAAAATCTTGACAACCATGTCTGTGAGCTGAAAGCAAAAAATCAGTAGCAGTTCTGTTTTGCAACATCGCATATCGAATACTATCTACATCTAGCAATAACTCAGAAATAGCGGTACAATAGCATTGTTAAACTTATCCTTGGCAGCAAGAGAGTCCTTGTTAGCAAGAATCCTTGGCAGCAAAAGAGTCCTTGTTAGCTAGAGAGCATGCGGACTCCCTGTTCTTGCTGGTACTGTGCTTTGATCTTCTTCCACAACAGGCCAAGATTCTCAAGCAGCTAGATAAGGTGTCTGTGAGTCCATTACAGGCTTATGTCATCCAAATGTTTTTCTTGCCAGCACCCGAGACTGAATAACAATTGGTGTGATATATGTGTTTTCCAGCACCCAGGTGCGAGTCCCTTGAGTGTATTTACAATCCTCCTCGCCGATTTTCCATTGCTTTCCCATATTCCACCCCCTTGCTCAAGAGACCGCTTCTGCTGGGGTTCATTTTAGTCTCGCAGGGTATAACACAGAGCAATCTACTAAGGCATGCAATAACATATACACATATAGGAAAAAACCAAAACCATATCTCTATGGTACTGCTTTGAATCAGGTGTCCTATTTCTCTTTTTCTGATGCTTTCTCGTAATGCTTATGGCATACTTTTGTGCTAACATGGCACATTTCCCATCTAATTGTTCCTGTTTGGTTTCTTTTTTTTTTTTTTCTCTTTTTCATTTTTTTCTTTTTTTTCTTTCTCTTTTTTTTTTTTTTTCATCACTTACGACTGACATAAAAGTCTGCCTTTGCAACAAGAGCTCAGTTTCTCATTTTTCCTTAAGTTTCTCATTTTCCTACAGAGCATCCTATAGATTTTGGCTCAACTCCTTTTCCCAATCAACCATGACCTTATAGACAAACAACAAACAACCAGCGATACGCCCTGCATGGACGAGCCGTTCCCGAGACCGTAAACGTGTCGGCTCGTGAAAACTCCCCCAATATTTCAGGACTTCCATCGGTTCTACAGCCCATCCTGGTGTATCTGCCTGGGGCGCGCTCGCCTTACGTCTAAACATTGTGTATACACAAACTTCTTCACTTGACAGAGTGTCAGCCCTAGTTGCATACGAGAACAGTACCACACCGGGCAGAACGCCTGCTCCAGTGGAGTCACCTAACGACACTGCACACAACAAAAAGCAAACAGTAGCACACATGCTGATCAGCAGGTATAAGCCGGCGCCCACACACACTTACACAGAGACATACAAAGACAGCACTTTTATCTCAGGGAGACGACTGGGGAGGGGAGGGGGCGAGGTGGGCAATGTCAGGAGCAAACAGCTCCGGCTCTGTCCTTCTCTGCTGACATTCTGCCTCCTCCATCGGCCTCAGGTGGAGCAGAGGGGATCAGCAGGGGATTGTCGCAGACCTTTGGACCTGGCCTGTTCAATCCCCCTCCCGTGGGTTGTAATGCTGCAAAAGCCCCGGCTGCTGTGGCTCGCATGGTAGCCTCATGTGTTCTCCGCAAAGTGACTGACATGATAGAAAATGCCATGCATAAGGTCTGGCTGGCTCAAGAAGAAAAAGGGGGTATTGTAGGAATGTGTCTGAGAGAAAATGGTCACGTGAGCCAGCCTCCCTACTGTGAGAGATTAGATTAAGGGCAAAACAGGTGGTAGAAGATGGAATTAGTACATGGGGAAAAACGGGAACTGAGAAGGTAGAAAACATGTTGTGCTAATGACTAAGCAGTTTACTATGCGAATTCTTGTAACCAATCTGATGTGTGAATGAACTGCATGGACAGTGCGTGAACAGAGACTGTAAGCCAATCCTATAGCTGCCGCTAGCGCGTGCTCTTATTGCCTGACTATATCTACTCTGTGAAAACTTGAATAAAGGGAGAACGATCATACTCATATTGAGATTCCATCGTTACTCCGGGTCCATCTCCCACTCCGACATCCTCCGACAATGGCCATTTTCTCTCAGATACATTCCTACACCTAAGTACCACATCTACCCTTTTTTTTAAAACACCTCCAGGGATGGTGAATCCACCACCTCCCTGGCCAGCCTATTCCAATGTTTAATAACCCTTTTAGTGAAAAAATATTTCCTAATATGCAATCTAAACCTCCCCTGACATAACTTGAACCCGTTTCCTCTCATCCTATCACTTGTCACCAGGGAGAAGAGGTCAGCCCCCATCTCTCTACAACCTCCTTTCAGGTAGTTGTAGAGGGTGATAAGGTCTCCCCTCAGCCTCCTCTTCTCCAGGCTAAACAACCCCAGCTCCCTCAGTCGTTCCTCATAAGATTTGTCCTCCGGCCCCCTCACCAGCTTTGTAGCCCTTCTCTGGACACGCCCCAACACCTCACTGTCCTTCTTTTAGTGAGGGGCCCAAAACTGAAGGCAGTACTCGAGGTGGGGCCTCACCAGTGCCGACTAAATGGGGACGATCACTTCCCTAGTCTGGCTCACCACACTATTCCTGATACAGGCTAGGATGCTGTTGGCCTTCTTGGCCACCTGGGCACGCTGCTGGCTCATATTCAGCCGGCTGTCCACCAACACCCCCAGGTCCTTTTCTGCCGGGCAGCTTTCAAGCCACTCGGCCACAATCCTGTAGCGCTGCATGGGGTTGTTGTGACCAAAGTGCAGGACCCGGCCCTTGGCCTTGTTGAACATCATACCACTGGCCTTAGCCCATCGGTCCAGCCTGTCCAGATCCCTCTGCAGAGCCAACCTACCCTCAAGCAGATCAACACACCCGCCTAGTTTAGTGTGTATGTAATCTAGCAGCATATCAGACTTTGGCTGAGCTCCTCCCTAGTCCAAGAAGGGTGCATAGTAGTTGTGTTTGAATTTGATATATTGGAACTTAACTAACACAATGAAACTGTATAAGTAATATTGATGAAGAGCATATGCTTAACGTTACAAATTTGAGTGACCGTTACGATCAAAGGAAAGGGAACTCTAATTCTCGGAAACGAAGAAAGGGACCTTACTCTCCTGAGTCAGCAGAAGGCTGAGATACAGCTGTGAGATGGGACAGAGATCAGAAAACCGAGTGAGAAGGTCAAAGCACTTGCATCAAAACTCCAGTCATCGAAGAGGACATGTAAGGGCTGAACAATTCAATTGGAGAAGAGACACGCGCTTGTCACGTGAACACGGGCAGGAATAGCTTATGTCATAGATGGTGAGGCTTCATAAAGCACAGGAAAAGCATCGAGGGGGTCCCTCAGCTCGAGCCGTATTAAAGCAAGTCTGTGACAGAATTTGTTGCCGAACTGTTCTTTACAGTCGGAGGCTAAGACTGGATCCAGCCGCACCTAGACTCCTCCCTGAGAAGGAGTTTCGGAAGCAAGGCCTTCCAGTCTGAATGTCACTGCTCGGCAGGAGGGTCTTCTCGGCTGTTCTTCAACACCCAACACTGTTCTTCTGTCCTCTCCTCCTTATAGCCGTGCAGCTATTAGTTCCCTGGCCTCCAAGGCAACGTTTACTCAGCCTGGATCCCCTCCAGATTTAATCATCACGTTCCCTGTCGCTTTTCTGTCTCTCTGGTTCCGTCGGGACTTTTCTTCTCCCAGTCACGATGCCCCTCAGGAGCTTCCCAGCAACTGGCATGCATCTCATAGCATTTTCGGTGGGTCCGTCTTTGAGATGTAGTGCACTCATTTGTTTCTCTGTGCTACCTAGGATTCCCGTATTTCGTCTCCAGCCACCCGGGAACACCTGTACTCCCCTCAGACGATCATCCAAGTTCCTCCTAGTCCTCCCCTCAGCCTTCTTTTGTCTATCAGCACCCCTCGATGCCCCTTTTTTCACCCTCACCAAGCCTCCCGAGACCTTTCTGGAACTCCACAGCTCCTCATAGCATTTTATCTCCCTTTCCGTCTCTCTTGTTCTATCAGAGCCTCCCGTGTTTCTTTGCTACGTGGCACCCCTTCATCTTTCTTTCCACCATCAAGGGCATCTCCACGGAGTACCGCTTCCACTCCTTCATCTGTAGTTTGTCCATACCCCTTCCTGAGGCTCCTAAAGCCTTGCTGCATGTCCGAGCCTTTTTTTCCTACCCTACCCCCTCAGAACGCCTCCGCTTTTTAAAGCCTTGTCTTCCGAGTCCTTTCTTATACCCCACAGCACTTCAGCTCCCTTTTGATTTTGTTCTTTTTGTGCTCTCCAGAGCACCCTTAACAACTTCTTTGATGTTTAGGATGCCTTTATTCTGTCCCCTGACGTCATCTGTACTTGGTCAAAATTCCCTTCGGAGTTCTGTCTTGTTATCTGTGAGGCTTATTCGGTCTCTCGGGTAGGGACTCGTCCGCTACCATCGCCGAGCTCTCGTAAGACATTCCTGTCCTGGTTTGAGGTAAAACAGAATCAATTTTCTGATTTGTAATTTTACTTTTTAGCTGGGCCTCTTCTAACTGACTGAAGTCTGAAATTGACAGAATATTGTTCAGCAACTGTTTACTCTCAGAGTGATAAGTCCCGATTGGGCTCCCCGGTTCAAGAGGGACAGGGAACTGCTGGAAAGGGTGCAGCAGAGAGCTACAAAGATGATTAGGGGACTGGAACACCTCTCTTATGAGGAAAGGCTGAGGGATTTGGGTCTCTTCAGTCTGGAAAAAAGACGGCTGAGGGGGGACCTTATCAACACTTATAAATACTTAAAGGGTGGGCGTCAGGAGGATGGGGCCAGGCTCTTTTCAGTGGTGCCCGGGGACAGGACAAGAGGCAATGGGCACAAACTTGAACATAGGAAGTTCCACCTAAACATGAGGAGGAACTTCTTTACCCTGAGGGTGGCAGAGCACTGCAACAGGCTGCCCAGAGAGGTGGTGGAGTCTCCAACTCTGGAGCCATTCAAAACCCACCTGGACGTGTTCCTGTGTAACCTGCTCTAGGTGACCCTGCTCTGGCAGGGGGGTTGGACTAGATGATCTCCAGAGGTCCCTTCCAACCCTATGATTCTATGATTCTATGATTATACCAAGGAATGGTATGCACAAAAGCTCTTGCTTAGACTTATTGCTGTAACAACCAAGGTCAGCTAACTCTGGTGCTTGCCCCATTAGAGGGTCAGAAGCAGAGAAGCGTAGAGGGGTCACACCTGCAGGGAGAAGCAGATGGGACAGGTGACCCAAAACTGACCAACAGAGTATTCCATCCCATCTGCATCACACTCAGTATAAAAGTTGAGGGATCAAAAGGGCAAGAGGGTTCTGGGTCGCTTTTTCTTTAATGGCTGACATCTGAAGAGGACACTGTTTGTCTGCCTTTGATCCCGATCCGAGCACTCCTGACTGTAGTTCTGGAATTCAGCTCCTGTCCGTCACTGACTCCAGTCTGGGACTTACCCTGTGTCTGCTGGTGACGTGATCGTCATCCTGGGAGCTAGATATGGTTTTATATATATACAATACTTTCTTCTTTAATGAAAATAATATTAAATAAGAGAATAGTAAATAATAACCGAACAATAAAAATTGAAGTAGTTTAGTTCTTTTTCTAAACTCATAAGTCTCCTAATTCTTCCTCTCCTTTCTGAGGAGGGGGGGGAAGGGCCATCTGTTGTTCTGATTGGCCAATCTGGACAAAATCGCAACAATCCCTTAAGCACTAGAACCTCATTTTAGCTCTGAAGCACACTCTGCACCCCTTTTTTCCCCTTCAGAACCTTTCCCAAGTTTGCAACGGTTAACGCCATCAGTCTTCCTATTCTTTCTTGCTTTTGGTGCGCCTGAAGTCGGTCCCCTGAGGACAATCGTACTTTGCTCGATTCCCTGTTGATCTCATCGCATCCCAAGATATATTTAGTTTCTCTGGCTCCTTCAGGACCTCTCTAATCTATGCAATAACACATCTTTTTCTGTGAGAACCTTTTCCAAAGTCATCTATGTGGTCTAGAGCCTTGTGTTTGGTTTCTGTGTTATAATATTTTTCTACTTTGTATTGGGTTTCCTAAAAATGTCCACCATAGTCTCAGGTCTCCTCTTAGCCTTCATCTACTTCAATCCATATGTCCACTATGATGATTTTTGCTGCCTTTTACAATTTGTTTTTCTTCTAGCTACTTAGATGTTAATTAGGGTGTTTTATGCAGGTTCAGGAAATACGTCACTTGTATTTCCATACTTTTTTGTTGCTTTCTGTATGTTGGGACTCAAGTAGCGCTGTTGAGTAAAAAGTCAAAAAGATCATCAACATGACTTGAAATTGCCAGCAATTTACAGTAAATACCTTATTTCACAGAGGAAAATGTTTTTGAGACGGTTTTCTTACAGAATCTGATTCTGTTACTCACTCCCATCCAAGAAGGGCTTGCTGGCAGAAGTTCAGTAGTGCACACAGTCTCGCTAGAAATAAGGAATGACCCCACAGTAATATATTGGTTTTGGGTTTGTATTTTTTCTCTTGAAGGACACTTAAGTATGTAAGTTTTAATAATAATGTTATCATTTCATTGAATAAGCTACTTGGCTATAGAGATTAGTCTGACATTTATTTTTTTTCTATCTACATTCCGTAAAAAAATAATTTAATTGCTTACCTGGACATATCATTGATGTAATAGATGTAGCTGCAGAGGACAAGCAGATAATGTTTTTTCTAGCAAGGGTTACTCTTCAGTACTTTGTAGTTCATAAACTTAAAGCAAATAACAACACCTACTGCACCTTCAGCTGCTTTTATGCTTCTGGGGGTTGGCCCCACCCTTTACCCAGGGGATTGTGGGAAAGATGGTGGGCGGGGCCTCAGGGCCGCAGGCGGGGCCCGGGGTATATGAGCCACAGCTTCAGGTCAGGAGCTCATTCTGGTGCTGGACTTTTCCACGGTTAGAGCTCTGATGTTTCTTAAGCGTTGTTTTAGAGCTTGTGCAGCTGTTTGGGAAGGCTTGTTTTAGTGTTTAAACTAGTATAGGTAAGACGTCAGAGGTAAGATTTTTCAATGTAAGGGTGGTTGCCATAGAAAGTGGAGATGTATGTTTGTTTTTTTTTTTTTCCCCATATATTTAGTTTTATAGGGAGCATTTAGTTTGTTTAAATGGTTTAATAGTATGTGTTCTTTTTTTGCTTATGGCAGGTGGTGTGTTTTATTGTAATTTCTGACTTCATTGAAGATAGAACTTTGTACTCTTTTCTAATTTTGATGTACACTATGTTAGTTGGTGTTTTTGTTAGTCTCAATCAGATGCGTTATGAGATACTGGAGCAGGATTTAGCGTGACTGTCTTGTATGTATCCATATATTGAGTTTATCTGTTTTGAGAAAGCAACAGGGTCATAACAGCAGGGATGGCTCACCATTTTCTTCCAGACCATGTAGGGTATCACAGTGGCCCTGAAGCTTTTGCGGTTTGCAGGCGGTTACCGGTAGGTTCTGTAACAGTTTTCCAGGTCTGTAGCAGAGCCCGGAGTCTCTGTGAAGGCAGAAGACAGGAGGTGTCTGCCAAACACAGGGTAGGGCTCAGAAGAGCAGGTCCTGAGGAGCAGTTGGAAAATAAGGGGCAGGAGTTGTGGGGGAGCAGTAAGCCTCCTTCCCTGATGGTTCAGGAGAAGGGGGGGAGTTTCTAAAGTTTTGGCATTAGGGGATGGCTAGGAAAGGGAGGTGGGTTCATGCATTTTTCTTGGACAAGTTTTGTCATTGGGTTTGGTTGTTGATGGTGTCTGGTCTGCTATAGGCTCTCGCATTTGAGGTGAGCTGGATAGTATCGAGGAGGAGCACAGGACTGGTGGTTTGGCAGAAGTGAAGTACAAATGTTGTGTTTCTTGGTTTCTTAGGTGCCGTGAATAACTGTCGCTGCAGCATCCGAGTCTGGAATCAGTGCGGAGGAGGCAATCAGACTGCACCAGCGTTCAGGAGGCTCGAGGGGTTTTGTGGAGGAGGTCGTCGTCTCTTCTCAGGATGCTTATTGCTGGTGTTGTAGCTGCTTTTGGGATTATTTTTTTCTTTTCCTTTTGCAGAGGAAGAGGAGTAAGCCGGTGACCGCAAGAACGTATCGGATGGTTGTGTTTTGTGGACTACGTCAAGGATGGAATCAGATGGTAGCCCTCCAAAAGCTAAGTTGAGAGACCAGCACCGGAAAGGGGCGGAGGCTGACAATTGTGTAATGGGGTCTTTGACGTTAGCGTAGCGGGGAGGGCTGTCCCAGGGCACAGTCTCCTTTGGGCAGGTAAACGATGTACCTTACTGTCCAGTATTATATTAACACATCCTGGGCAGGGCAGTTCCAGCTTGTGTGTGTTGCCATGTCGATTGTGTTGTCTGTGTTTTGCATTCTAGACTTTTTCTTGGGTCTCGAGATCATCTTTAAGCTCCAGGAGCATGGAATGTGCATCGGGTACCATCATTATGGTGTCAAACGCCTGCACCCATGGGCATAGCACCAACCGTCTGCCTCTCTTGTTGCATTAGAATCTTAAAGCGTGCATCGGTCTTGCATCTTGGAACTTTCCGGACGGTCCACTTTAGCAACTGGGGCTTCTTCCCTGTGTCGTTATGTTCTTAGGTCTTGAAGCTAGGCTTCCTGCATGTCCGTCTTGTCAGGCTCGACAGTCCCTTCTCAGGAACTGTGAAGTTCTACACTTCGTTTCAGGGGGTTCTGTGGAGCCTCTTCACATCGTCACCATCACAGTGCCACAGTTCGTCTTGCCCGACGGTGACTTTGGTCCCGGTGTCATCCTTCTTGCTGAGAGTTTTCTCTCATCCTTGAGGCGCGTCATTCGTGGTGTTCTGTGTAGCGTCAGTCTGTGTGTGTTTGGCTCGGGGCTGCCCTGCCCGGGCGTGTAGTGTACAGGGTAGGCAGAATCACGATGAGAGTCTGTAGTGAATATGAGGATCTGCCTAGACCCAGGCAAAGGTTGCATAGTTATCTCTAATCGATTAGCTCTCGAGAGGCTGCGTGGACGGGTGTTTCATTAGCGGGCGCTGGCATAAGCAGAGCCAAGTCGGAGAGGGTGTTTGCGGCTAGTGAAATGGACAGTATCTCAAAGATGTTCAGGCTGCTTTGTGTGGGGTGTAATGTTTGCAGGCTTCTCTCTTTTGGATGACAGGCTGTAGTTGGACTTATGTGAACAGGGTTCCTAAGTAGAAAGGAGACCTTTGGAATAAAGCTACTGCTCTGCATCAGGGTAATGTTTGATGTTGGTGTGTTGTTTTTTTTTTTTTTTTCAGATGCGGAGAGATGAGATGGACAGGGATACGCAGGGGAGCCGACGGGAGCACAGGACAAAGGTAGCTTAGCCTGAGGTATTAAAGGGAAGATGTGACCGGCGGCTCCACGAATACATTTGGCCACTTTTTTTCATGTGAATGTGAGGTTACGTAGCCATGTGTGGAAGTGCTGGACTGAGGTTCAACAGAACCAGTGTTGTTTTCAGTCACTTTGCTTTGCAGGTAAGTCTCTTCCAATGAACTGAACTCTCTGAAAACAATAACGTATTTTTCAGGTAGTATCTGCCTTCAGAGCGCCAAGACCTTATATTTACACTTAATGCCAAGGGATGCCGTGCAGAGAGGCTCTTGCTTATACTTATTCCTATAACAGCACAGTGCAGCTAACTTTTATATATGCCCCGTCGGAAGCAGAAAAGCGTAGAGGGATCGCACCCACGGTGAAGAGAAGACAGGACCGGTGACCCGAACCTGACCGATGGGGTATTGCATCCCATCATCATCACGCTCTGTATAAAAGCAGTGGGATCGAAGGGGTCGGTACCTGTTGTCTGACCTTTGAGGATTCCTCTGTCTGTTCATTGTCCTTTGACCCCCATCTGTGCATTTATGCAACCGGGTCTGGAATCCGGTTCCAGTCTGTCACCGAGTGCTGTCCCGGACTTTCCCCGTGCCTGCCAGTGAAGCAGTGGTCATCCTGGGAGTTACGTATCGGGTTGTGTATGTCCTGTATGCATTTAATTATTTTCTTGTTACTGTTGTCTTTTCTTGGTATTATTTTGCTGTTAAGATTTCATTACAGTTCAGTTTATCTTTCAGTCCCTAAGTCTCGCTCTCTTCTCTCCTGCATCAGGAGAGAAGTTAAAAGGGAGCACGTGTCACTTGTTTTACTGCGCGGCCTAAGGCACAACAGCAAGGACGGACAGGGCACGGGAGCAGACTCGGCCGAGGAGAGCGGCGGCCCCAAGCCTTGGTTCTTTCTCAGCCACTGCATTACAGACAGCGTACAAGCTCCTGCTTGCGCTCTGTCTGCCGGTCCGATCCAGAACACAGTTCTGGCAGAAGTCAGGTTATGTGCGTTGTCTTGCTAGAAATGCTGTATGACTCGTTGTGGGGTTTCTTTTACGAGGAAACTAAAGGACATTGAGTCTTGATTTAAAAATATTGTTATTATGCTTAATGATCTTCTTGCCTATTTAGGTCAGGATGACGTCTTTCTCTTTATGTCTATGCCCTGCAAAAGATTAATTAAGTTTACTTACCTACTGGGCCCCATTGCTGACACAATTGATGTAGTTGTAATAAAAGAGGACGTATTGTCATTTCCTCTAAGGGTCGCTTTCTCCGTTTTGGTGTTTCGCATGCTGTACCTCTCAGGCCTGTGAGGAAAGGAGCAGCTGCTCCTCTGGCACGCTCTATGCCTTGTTGCCCCAGCCCCTTTACCAGGTGCTGGTGGGAAGGGCGGTGGGCAGGGCCCGGGGTATATAACCCAGAGCCTCTGCTGGGGCAGCTCATTCCGGTGCCAGGCATCTCCAGGGTCAGAGCTCTGCTGGTCCTTCAGTCGATTGCAGCTTTGGAGCTGGCTCAGTTCCTTGGGCGGAGATGTTAGCCCATTTAGAGAATAGCAGGTAGGAAGCTGGAGGTGGTAAGACCTTGAGGACCAGGTGAGGTCTGGCAGCATGTATAGTAGACAGCAGCCTCATGTGCTGGTTCTCTTCCTTGGGGTTTTTCAGGTCAGTCACGTTGTAATGAGCATTCGGGGGCGGTGAGATGGTTTAAGGGTACAGTTTTCTCTTTTCCAGGCACGGCGTATTTTCCTGGAATCCCTGAGTGTATTGAAGATGGAACTTTATTGTTTGTTTTTCCCCACTAGCTTTGCCGTATCCCAGGTAAGGTGCCAATAGAATTTGTCTCAATCGGGCAGATGATGAGATTACTTTGCAGGGCCTGGGTGAGCATCTTGTCTGCAGCCGTAGATGGAGTTCTCACATTTCTCAGGAAAGCAGCAGGGACGTAAGGCATAACATTGCAGGATGCGGGGTGCCTCGTCGCCTTCCCCCAGAGTGCGCAGGGTACCGCCGTGTCCCTGGAGCCTTTGTGGCTTGCGGCAGGCCCCTGTTGTAGGTCGGGTCAGGGCTTCGCTGACTCTGTGGGTCTGTAGCAGAGCCCGGAGTCTGTGGGAAGACAGAAGATAGGAGGTGGTGGCGGAACGCAGGGAGAGGCTGGGAAGAGTGGCTCCCGAGAAGCGTCCGACGCTGGGTGTTCAGGCTGGCAAATAAAGGGTAGGAGCTGTGGGGAAGAAGTGGGGCTCCTTCCCTGATGGGTCAGGGAGAAGAGAGGGGCTTGGCACTGGGGGAGGGCTAGAAAAGGGAGCTGGGTTCATGAGTCCTTCTGGGACAGGTATTGCAGTTGGGTTTGTGTGTTGCCGGAGCCTGGTGTGTTCTAGGCTCTCGCATTTGAGGTGAGCCGGATAGTATCGAGGAGGAGCACGGGACTGGTGGTTTGGCAGAAGCGCAGTGCTAATGTTGCATTTCTTGGTCTCTTAGGTGCTGTGAATAACTGTTGCCGCAGCGTCAGACTCTGGAATTGGCACGGAGCGGTCGAGCAGAATGTCTTGGCGTTCACGAGGCTGAGGATGTTGTGGAAGAGGTTGGTATCTCCTCTCAGGATGCTTATTGCTGGTGCTGTGGCTGCTTTTGGGGTAATGTTTTTTCCTTTTCTTTTGCAGAGGAAGAGGAGGAAGCTGGTGACCACAGGAACGTATTGGATGGCTGTTTTCTGTGGACTACCTCAAGGATGGATTTGGGCCCCTGGCCCTCCGAAAGCTAAGTTGAGAGACTAGCGCCCGAGAGGGGACAAGGTTGAGAACTGCAAAAAGGTGTCTTTGAAGTTGGCATAAGGGAGAGGTTTGTCCTGGAGCGCAGTCTCCTTTAGGCACGTAAGGGATGTGGCTTACTGTTTGGCATTCCCGGGCAGGGCGGTTCCAGCCTGTGTGTGTTGTCCTGTCTTTCGTGTGGCCTGTGTTCTGTGTCTTAGACCCTTCTCGGGTCTCAAGGTCATCTTTAAGCTCCAGGAGCACGGCATGGTGCCTCAGGCGCCATCCCTAGGGTCTGGAACACCCGCACCCATGGGCACAGCACCATTCGGCTGCCACTCTTCTTCCGTTAGAAGCTTAAAGCATGCATCGTTCTTGCGTCTCGGAAGCTTCTGGACGGCCCGCTTCTGCAACTGGGACTTCTTCCCTATGTCATTATGTTCTTAGGTCTTGAAGCCAGGCTTCCTGCGCATACATCTTATTGGTCTCGACAGTCCCTTGTTATCACAGACGATGTTCTAAACTTCGTTTCAGGGGCTTCCGTAGAGCCTCTTCACATCACCACCACAGTCTCTAGGTCTTCTTCCCCAACGGTGACTTCAGTCCCAGTGTCATCCTTCTTGCTGAGAGTTTTCTCTCATCCTTGAAGCGCATTGTTTTTAGCGTTCTGTGTAGTGTTGGGCTGTGTGTGTGTGTCTGGCTTGGAGCCCCCCTGCCTGGGTGTGTAGAGTCCAGGGCAGGCAGAATAGTGATGAGAGTCTATAGTTAATATGTGGATCTGTCGAGACTGAGGCAAAGGTTGCATAGTCATCAGGAATTGACTTGCTCTCAGTAGGTTGGGTGGATGGGTGTTTCATTAGTGGGTGTTGGCATAAGCAGAGCTACATCAGAGAGGCTGTTCACGGATAGCGAAGGAGATAATATCTCAAAGATGTTCAGGCTGCTTTGTGTGGGGTGTAATGTTTGTGGGCTGCTTTTTTTTTTTGATGGCAGGCTGTAGTTGGATCTAATTGAACAGTATTCCGAAGTAGAAACAAGACCTTTGGAATTAAGCTCTGCATCAGGGTAATGTTTTTGATTTTTTTTCTTCTCTCTTTAGATGCAGAGAGATGAGATGTGCAGGGTGATGCAGGGGAGCCAAGAGGAGCGCTGTACAGAGGTGGCTCGGCAAGTGGTATTAGAGAGATGTGACTGGCGCCTCTATGAAGATAGTTGGGTACTCTTTTTTTTTTTTTTCATGTGAATGTGAGGTTGCATAGCTATGTGTGAATGTGCTGGTCTGAGGTACAACAGAGCCAGTTTTCCTTTCAGTAATTTTACTTTTCAGGTAAATCTCTTCTAACTGAACTCTCTGAAGATAATGATGTATTTTTCAGGTAGTATCAGCTTCCAAAGTGCTAAGACCTTATATTTACACTTAATGCCCAGGGATGCTATGCGGAGAGGTTCTTGCTTATACTTATTGCTGTAACAACCTCTGTTAGGTAACTGTGCACACCATGTTGGAGGGTCGGAAGTGCAAGAGCGTAGAGGGGTTGCACCCATGCTGAAGAGCAGGCAGGACCGGTGACGCGAATCCGACTGACGGGGTATTCCATCCCATCCTCATTGTGCTCAGTATAAAAGCTAGAGGGATCGAAGGGGTTGGTACCTTTCCTTCAACGCCCGGCGTCCGAGGACTTCTCTGTCCATTTGTCATCCTTTCATCCCGATTCATGTGTTTGCGCCACCAGACCCGGACTCCAGTTTCCATCCGTTGCTGACTCCAGTCTCGGACTTTCCCTGTGCCTGCCAGTGAAGCGATGGTCACCCTGGGAGCTTGATACCGTGTTGTGTATATGTTGTATATATTTCCTTGTTTTCTTGTTACTGTTGTCTTTTGTTGGTATTATTTTTCTGTTAATATTTCCTTACAGCTTAGCTCCTTTTTCAATCGATAAATGCCTCTCATTCTTTCCTCCCTCGGGAGAGAAGTTAAAAGGGAGCATCTGTTGCTTGTTTTAATGCCCAACCTAAACTGCAACAGCAACGACGGTTAGGGTACCGGAGTGGACTCAGCCGAGGAGAGCGGCGGCCCAAAGCATCAGTTCTTTCTCAGCCGCTGTATTACAGGCAGCGTACAAGCCTCTGCTTGCAATCTGACTGTCGGTCCTATCCAGAATACAGTTCTGTCAGAAGTTGGGTAATATGCGTGGTCTCGTTAGAAGTGCTGTATGACCCACTGTGGGGTTTCTTTTACGAGTAATCTAAAGCATGTTGAGTCTTGATAAAAAACATTGTTATTGCGCTTAATGATCTACTTTCCTGTGTAGGTTAGCATGACATGTATCTCTATCTACGCCCTGCAAAAGTTTAATTAAGTTTACTTCTCTAGCCGGTCCCATTGCTGACACAAGTGATGTAGCTGTAGTAAAAGAGCATGTATTGCCATTTCCTGTAAGGGCTGCTTTCTCCGTTTTGGTGTTTTGCATGCTGTAATCGTCAAGCACGTGAGAAAAGGAGCAGCCACTCCTCTGGCAGACTTTATGCCTTCTGGCGGTGGGCCTGACCCCTTTCCTCAGTGATGGTGGGAAGGGGGGTGGGCGGGGCCCAGGGTACAGGAACCAGGGCCTCTGCTGGGGAAGCTCATTCTGCCGCTGGGCTTCTCCAGGGTCAGAGCTATGCCGGTCCTTCCGTCGATTGCAGCTTTGGAGGCGGCTCAGCTCCTGGGGCGGAGATGTTA
This sequence comes from Larus michahellis, assembly GCF_964199755.1. Classification (NCBI taxonomy): domain Eukaryota; kingdom Metazoa; phylum Chordata; class Aves; order Charadriiformes; family Laridae; genus Larus; species Larus michahellis. The sequence goes on from NW_027436000.1 coordinate 27,076, forward strand.
TCCCATTTAGAGAATCGGAGGTATGAAGTTGGAGATGGTAAGACTTTCAGGACCAGGTGAGGTTTGGTAGTGTGTATAGTAGAGAGTGGTGTTGTATGCTGCTTCTCTTCCTTGTAGGTTTTCAGGTCAGTCACGTTGTAATGAGTGTTCAGAGGCGGTGGGATGGTTTAACAGTATGGCTTTCTTTATTCCAGATGCGGTGTATTTTCCTGGAATCCCTGACTGTATTGAAGACTGAACTTTATTTGGTTTCTCTTTTTCACTGGTTTTGCTGTATCCCAGGTAAGACGCCAATGGAATTTGTCTCAATCGGGCAGATGATGAGATCACTTTGCAGGGACTGGGTGAGAATCTTGTCTGCGGCCGTAGATGGAGTTTTCAGATTTCTCAGGAAAGGAAGAGGGACGTAAGGTATAATGTCTTTCAGGGTGTGGGACGGCTCGTCGCCTTTCCCCACAGCGTGCAGGGTACGGCATTCAGGAGGGTGACGGTGTTGTGGAGGAGGCATCTCCTGTCAGGCTGCGTATGGCTGGTGCTGTGGCTGCTTTTGGGATTATTTTTTTCTCTTCCTTTTGCAGAGGAAGAGGAGGAAGCTGGTGACCACAGGAGTGCATCGGGTGGCTGGTTTTTGTGGACTGCATCAAGGATGGATTTGGATGCCACCCGGGCCTCCAAAAGTTAAGTAGATAGTCAGGCGCCAGAGAGGGGCCGAGGTGGACAATTGCAAAATGGGGTCTTTGATGTTAGCGTAGTGGCGAGGGCTGTCCCGGGGCACAGTCTCCTTTGGGAAGGTGAAGCATGTGGCTTACTGTTCAGTGTGATGCTAGCACGTCCCGGGCAGGGCAGTTTCAGCCTGTGTGTGTTGTCGTGTCATTTGTGTGGTCTGTGTTCTGCATCTTAGCCCTTTCTCGGGTCTCGAGGTCATCTTTAAGCTCAACGAGCATGGCGTGAGGACTCGGGCATCGTCCTTAGGGTCTCGAATGCTCGGATCCGTGGGCATAGCACCATTCGGCTGCCGCTCTTCTTGCGTTAGAAGCTTTAGGCGTGCATCGGCCTTGTGTCTTGGAAGCTTCCGGATGGCCCACTTCCGCGACTGGGACTTCTTCCCTGCATCGTTACGTTCTTAGGTCTTGAAGCCAGGCTTCCTGCTCATACATCTTGTCGGGCTCGACAATCCCTTCTCATCAGGGACTGTGAAGTTCTACGCTTTGTTTCAGGGGGTTCCGTAGAGCCTCTTCACGTCATCACCACCACAGTCCCGCAGGCCTTCTTGCCCGATGGTGACTTTGGTCCCGGTGTCATTCTTCTTCCTGAGAGTTTTCTCTCGTCTTTTCAGGCGTGTCTTTCATGGTGTTCTTAACAGTGTTGGTCGATGACTGTGTGTGTGTTTGGCTTGGGGCGGCCCTGCCCAGGTGCGTAGTGTCCACGGTAGGCAGAATCAGGATGAGACTCTAGTGAATATGAGGATCTGTCTAGACCCAGGCAAAGTTTGCGTAGTCGTCTCGAATCGATTAACTCTCGGGAGGCTGTGTGGCTGGGTGTTTCATTAGTGGGCGCTGGCATAAGCGGAGCTAATTTGGAGAGGGTGTTCACGGTTAGCGAAGGAGACAGTATCTCAAAGACAGTAAGGCTGCTTTCTGTGGGGTGTAATTGTTGCGGGCTTACTTTTTTTTTTTTGGATGGCACTTGGACTTAGGTGTACTTAGTTGGACTTAGGTGAACAGGGTTCCTAAGTAGAAACAAGACCTTTGGAATTAAGCTACTGCTCTGTGTCAGGGTAATGTTTGATATTATTGGTGGTTTTTTTCAGATGCAGAGAGATGAGATGGACAGGGCGATGCAGGGGAGCCGACCCAACAGGAGTGTGGTACAAAGGTGGCTTGGCACGAGGTAATAAAGGGAAGATGTGACCCGTGGCTCCATAAATACATTTGGCCACTTCTTTTTTAATGCGCATATGAGATTACGTAGCCATGTGTCGGTCTGAGGTACAAGAGAACCAGTGTTGTTTTCAGTCACTTTACTTTTCAGGTGAGTCTCTCCCAACGAACTGAACTCTATGAAGATAATGGCGTATTTTTCAGGTAGTATCTGCCTTCAGAGAGCCAAGACCTTGTATTTACACTTAATGCGAAGGGATGCTGTGCGGAGAGGCTCTTGCTTATAATTATTGCTGTAACAGTGCAGCTCAGCTCACTTTTATATATTCCCCGTTGGAGGGTCGGAAGCAGAAAAGCATAGAGGGGTCGCAGCCACAGTGAAGAGTAGATGGGACTGGTGACCCGAATCTGGCTGATGGGGTATTGCATCCCATCATTATCACACTCAGTATAAAAGCAGAGGGATCGAAGGGGTCGGTACCTTTCCTTCAGCGGCTGGCGTCCGAGGACTCCTCTGTCTGACAGGGTTTGATCCCAATCCGTGCATTTATGCAACCAGATCCAGAATCCGGTTCCAATCCATTGCCGTGTCCAGTCTCGGACTTTGCCCATGCCTGCTGGTGAAGCGATGGTCATCCTGGGAACCTGATACCAGCTTGTGTGTATATTTTATCTATTTTATTTTTTCCTGTTATTGTTGTCTCTCCTCGGTAGAACTTTTCTGTTTATATTTCATTATGAAAGAGTTCAGTTTCTCTTTCAGTTCCTAAGTCTCCCTCACGTTCTTTCCTTCCTCAGGAGAGAAGGTAAAAGAGAGCATCTGTCACTTGGTTTAATGCCCAGCCTGAGCTACGACAGCAACGATGGTTAGGGCACCGGAGCGGACTCGGCCAAGGAGAACTGTAGCCTAGAGCATTGGCTTTCTCACCCGCTGTATTACAGGCGGCGCACAAGCCTCTGCTTGCACTCTGTCCGTCAGTCCTGTTCAGAACATGGTTCTGGCAGAAGTCGGGTAATATGCGGAGTCTTGCTAGAAGTGACGTGTGACCCCGCTAACATTGTGGGTTTTCTTTTACAAGGAATCGGAAGACATGGTGTTTTCTTTTAAAAACATGTTTATCGGGCTTAATGATCTACTTGCCTACGGAGGTTAGGCAGATGTCTTTCTCTTTCTTTCTATGTCCTGAAAAAGTTTGTTTAAGTTTATGTACCTACTGGGCCCCGTTGCTGACACAATTGACGTAGTGGTAATAAAAGAGCACGTGTTGTCACTTCCTTTAAGGGTCGCTTTCTCTGTTTTGGTGTTTTGCATGCTGTAATTTTCAGGCCTGTGAGAAAAGGCCGCTCCTCTGGCAGGCTCTATGCCTTGTGGAGGTCAGCCTGGCCCCTTTCCCAGGTGCTGGTGGGAAGGGTGCTGGGCGGGGCTTGGGGTATATAACCCACAGCTTCTGCTGGGGCAGCTTATTCTGCTGCCCGGTTTCTCCAGGGTCACAGCTCTGCCGGTCCTTCCGTTGCTCCTGTCTTTGGAGGCGGCTCAGCTACTGGGGCAGAGATAAGAAGTTGGAGGTGGTACTACCTGAAGGACCAGGTGAGGTTTGGTAGCATGTATAGTAGAGAGGGGTGTTGTATGCTGCTTCTCTTCCTTGTGTTTTTTCAGGTCAGTCCTGTTGTAATGAGTGTTTCAGGGGCAGCGAGATGGTTTAAGGGTATAGTTTTCTCTTTTCCAGGCACGGCGTATTTTCCTGGAATCCCTGAGTGTATTGAAGATGGACCTTCCTTGGGGAGGTTTTTTTTTTTCCACTGGCTTTGCGGTATCCCAGGTAAGACACCAATAGAATTTTTCTAAATTGGGTAGATGAGATTACTACGCAGGGACCAGGTGAGCATCTTGTCTGCAGTCGTAGATGGAGTTCTCACATTTCACAGGAAAGCAGCAGGTCCGTAAGGTATAACCTCTTTGAGGCTGTGGGGCGCCTGTTCACTTTCCCCCACAGTACACAGGGTACTGCCATGTCCCTGGAGCCTTTGCGGCTTGCAGCAGGCCCCTGGTGTAGGTCGGGTCAGGGCTTTTCTGACTCTTTGGGTCTGCAGCAGAGCCCGGAGTCCGTGGGAAGACAAAAGATAGGAGTTGATGGTGTGGCGGTTTGGCAGAAGCGAAGTGGTAATGTTGTGTTTCTTGGTCACTTAGGTGCTGTGAATAACTATCACTGCAGCCTCGGACTCCGGAATAGGCGCGGAGCGGGCAAGCAGAATGCCACGGCGTTCGTGAGGCAGAGCGTGTTGTGGAAGAGGTTGGCATCTCCTCTCAGGATGCTTATTGTGGTACTGTGGCTGCCTCTGGGATTATTTTTTCTTTTCCTTTTGCAGAGGAAGAGGAGGAACCCGGTGACTGCGGAAATGTATCGGGTGGCTGGTTTTTGCGGACCGCATCGAAGAAGGATTCAGATGCCTGGCCCTCCAAAAGCTAAGTTGACAGTCAGGTGCCGGAGAGGGGCCGAGGTGGACAATTGAAAAATGGGGTCTTTAATGTTAGCGTAGTGGCGAGGGCTGTCCCGGGGCACAGTCGGGGCACATATTTGGGAAGGAAAAGGATGTTGCTTGCTGTTCAGTGTGACGCTAGCGCGTCCCGGGCAGGGCAGTTCTAGCCTGTGCATGTTGTCATGTCGTTCATGTGGTCTGTGTTGTGTATCTTAGCCCTTTCTTGGGTCTCGCGGTCATCTTTGAGCTCCAGGAGAATGATGTGGGGCCCCAGGCATCATCCTTAGGGTCTCAAACCCTCGGGCCTGTGGGCGTAGCATCATTCGGCTGCCGCTCTTCTTGCGTTAGCATCTTAAAGCATGCGTCGGTCTTGTCTCGGACGTTTCCAGACGGCCCACTTCCACGACTGGGACTCCTTCCCTGCGTTGTTACGTTCTTAGGTCTTGAAGGCAGGCTTCCTGCACGTCCATCTTAGCGGGCTCAACAGTCCATTCTTATTACGTACCATCACATTCTACAGTTTGTTTCAGGGGGTTCCGTAGAGCGTCTTCATGTTGACATCATCATCACAATCCCACAGATTTTCTTGCACGATGGTGACTTTGGTCCCCATATCATCTTTCTTGCTGAGATTTTTCTCTCATCTTTGAGGCGCGTCGTTCGTAGCGTTCTGTGTAGTGTCTGTCTGTATCTGTGAGTGTTTGGCTCGGGGCCGCCCTGCCTGGGTGCGTAGCGTCCAGGGTGGGCGGAGTCATGTGGAGAGTCTATATGTAGTACATGAATCTATGTAGATCGGGGCAAAGGTGTTAGAGTTATCTCAGGGTAGCCATCGGGAGGCTGTGTAGATACCTCTTCTGTTTTCTTTGGAAAGAGCAGAGGCATGTTGGAAAGGCAATACAGCAGTAGTGAAGAAGAGTTCATGTGGAAGAGGGTATGGCTGGTTTTGGTGCGGATTTTTTTTTTGTAATTTTCTTTGTGTACGGTTGTATTTGGACCTTAAATGGTATTTGTAAAAAGGTGCAAGACTTTTTGTTGTTATGACTCTATTGCTCTGCCTCAGGGTGATTTCTCTAATGTCATTCTTACAGAAGCAACAGGACAAGCTTGGCAGGGCAGTGTAGAAGAGGAGAGCAATGTAAGAAGGTGAGTCAGCACATGGTATTAGAGAGAAGATGTGGCTTTGAGTACTGTATGTATTGGTTCTTTTCAATTTGAAGTTTTGAAGCAATGAATGACATGGGATGTGGGGATGGGGATGAGTCAGTCAAGGTCAGCAGCGGCAGGTGGGCTGAAGTATCACATCTTCCTCAGAGGGAGCAACTTTCAAGTTTTAAGCAACCCATGTCGGTTGGGTTTTACAGGCAGTTTGCAAGCCTTCAGGTTGCACGCCTCGGGGGGATGGGTGGGCAAGGTGAGGGAGCGGGAGATGGGAATTTGTAGGGTTTCGAGCGGTATCTCAGCGTGTGTTTCTTTGGTTGGTGTGACACGCAGGGTCAGAGGGGTGATGCTGCACGCCCACTGAGTAGTCCCAGCAAGTGAGGCGGTTGTGGACATGTTGGTGTCTAATAGCCCAGTACTACATTGCAGCTCAGTGGAGTGTTTGTCTTTGGTTTTGCAGGCGCCACAGGCATCCGGAGCCGGACGAGTGTTGGAGGTGAGCTGGGTAGTAGAGAGGTAGTGCATGGGGGTGGTGGTTTCCCGTAAGCTCAACAGTAATATTGTGTGTCTTAGGTGTTTTAGGTGCCAGAACCAGAGAGTGCCACAAAGTCCGAACCCGGAATCCATGAGGAGCAGGTGAGCAGAAGGGTACGGCGCATATGATGCGGGGGATATTGCAGTACAACTTAGTGTTGACGGATGCGATGGTGCCTGATGGCACCATTTTGTGCAAATTGGGGTTCCATTGTTTGTTTTTGCAGATGATGAAGAGGAAACCCAGTGACTCCAGGATGAATCGATTTGATATATGGTAACTCTTTTTTTTTTTTTTTTTTTTTTGTTCAGCAGGGCTCCAGAGTCCTGGCCCTCAGCGAAGTTGAGGTACCAGCAGCGGAGCTTCCTTGGGGAGGGGACGGGACAGGGTTGGAAATAGCAGCAAGGCATTTAAAAGTTAGCATAGCGCCCCAGGCTTTCCAGGAGCGGTGCCCTTTGAGCACGTAAGCGGAGCCGTAATTGTCCTGACCGTGTGTGACACTATCTCGCATTGCACTGCCTTGTATTGTGTTTAGCCTGGAATTGTATTGCTCTGTAGTGTTCTCGTCTGCAGTCTCAGACGGTCTAGCATGGTAACGCCTGTATTCCTTTATGTCTTGTGCTGTATTGCTCGGTCATCGTTTTGACAGCCATCTGAGACTGTCATGTTGTACCGTTTGCCATGTTGTTACTTTGATGGATTGTTCTGCATCTGACTGTATTGCGTTGCCGGGCTCTGTGTTGGTTTTGAGTTGCGTTGCTCTGTAACTGTCTTGACTGCTGTCTGAGACTGTCTTGCATTGTATGCTTATGTATTTTTTGCTTTGTGTTGTATTGTGTATTTGAAATAGTATTGCATTGCCTGGCTCTGTATCGGTCTTGCATTGTAGCGCCCCGTACTTGTCTTGACCGGCATGTCAGACTGCGTTGCATCGTATAGTTCTGTATTTTGCATGGCTTTCCATCAGTCTGTACTTTAAATTGTATCACTTTGGCTGCCTGTATCTCGGTTTCGTGTCGTATCGCTTAGTCATTGTCTTGACTGCCATCTGAGATGATCAGGCATGGTAGCCTTCCATATTTTGTTTTGAATCGCACGGTTGTGTATTTGAACTTCTATTGCGTCGCCTGGCCGTGTTTTGGTTTTGCAGCCTACGGCTTTGTCATTGTCTTGACAGCTGTCCGATATATTCTGTCGTCATTCTGCATGGTACTAAGGATTTTTTTTTATTCGGTTGTTCTTCCTTTGACCACGTATTGCATTGTTCTGCCCTGTATCACGGTACGTCTCAAATCGTTTCAGTCTGTCACTGTTTTGACTGTCATGTGAGACACTCTGGCATTGTATCCTTAAGTATTTTGTTGTGTATTTGAAGGCTGGGTATTTGAAATTGTATTACATTGTTTGGTGCTATTTCGGTTTTGCATCACATCACTCTGTATTTTCCTTAATCGCCATCTGAAACCATCTCGCACGGTATTGTTCCGTATGTTGTTTCTTTAACGGATTGTTTTGTATGTGACCATATATTGTGTTGTCGGGCAGGGCATTGTTTTTGCGTTATATCGCTCTGTAATTTCCCCGATGGCCGTCTGGGATGGTTTTGCAGGGTACCGCCCCGTATCGTGTTTTGTCTTGTGTTGTATTGCCCTGTAATCGTCTCGACTGCCATCTCGGGCCATCTGCCATTGTAATAGCTGTATTGCAGGTTTTTTGATTCATCGTTCTTAAGTTACCCTATGTATCTATCGTATTGCCCTGTATCGTGTTACGTCTTGCATGGTATTGCTCTGCATATATCTTGACTGCCATCTGAGACCGTGGAGTTGTACTGTTCGATATGTTGTTTCTGGAACGGATTGTTTTGTATCTGACCACGTATTACATTGCCGGGCAACGTGTTGTTTTTGCATTACGTCGCTCAGTAATTTCCTCGACTGCCATTTGAGATGGTCTTGCGTCGTACGCTTAAGAATTCGGTTCTGTGTTATATTCTTGTATATTTGAAATAGTATTGCTCCGCCTGGCTCAGTATCGGTTTTGCATCGTGTTGCCCCGTCACGCTCTTGACTGCTATGTGATCTATTCTGGCATTGTACCACACCGCATTGCGTGTTTTTTTTTTTAATCGGTTGTTCTTTGACTGTGTAATGCCTTGTACCGCCCTCTATTGTGTTACGTCTTGCATTATATTGCCCCGTCATAGCCTTGACTGCCTTCTGATCTGTTTGGGCCTCGTACCACATTGTATTGTGGGTTTTTTTAATTGGTTGTCCTTCATTTGGCTTTCTAATGCCTCGTACCGCCCTGTGTTGTGTAACATCTCGCATTATATTGCCCCATTTTAGTCTCAACTGCATTCTGATCTACTCTGGCTTCACACCACACTGTATTGTGTGTTTTTTAATCGGTTCTTCTTTATTTGACTGTGTAATGCCTTGTAGTGCCCTGTATTGTGTTACTTCTCGCATTACAGTATGCTGTCATTGTCTTGACCGCCTTCTGATCTTTTCTGGTATTACAGTTGAAGGTATGCTGGGTTTTTTAATCGGTTGTTCTTCATTTGGCTGCATGGTGCCTTGTTACCACCTGGTATGGTGCTGCATCTTGCATCGTATTGCCCTGTCATTGTCTCGATGGTCATTTTACACATTCTGTCCTAGGACCGCGCTGTATTGTGAATTCTTTCATGGGTTGTTGTATCTTTGACTGTATCGCCTGGTAGGGCCCCATATCGCGTTATGTCTTGCCTTGTATTGCTCTGTCGTTGTGGTCACTGACATCTGATATATTCTACCATTGTATGGCACTGTACCGTCAATTCTTTCATTGTCTGTTCTGCATTTGATTGTATGTTACCTTGTACTGCCCTGTGTAAGGTTCGATCTTGCATTGTATTGCTCTGTCATTGTCTTGCCAGTTATTTTAGACCGTCTGGCACTGTATTGTGCAATTTTTAACCGGTTGTTCTGTATTTGACCGCTGTTGCGATGTCATCCCCCTTTTTCGCCCAGGCTGCTGCTTAAGCTAAAACGACCAGCAGGAGTCGCTATGAGTGGCATTTGAACTTTTGGTGAGGGCTGGCAACAGAGTCAAAACACTGTAAGTCAGTTAGCTTACTGTATAACTAGCGGACAGACCAAGAGCCCTTTGAGCTTTCTTGCAAGGCAGCAGCCTATTCGCCATCATTTCCCGGGGACACTCACTTAAGGTTCTGCTCTTCGAGGCTGAGACATGCCTTGCCGCAACAGATTCTGGGTAAGTGACTAGCATGCCAGACTTAGCAATCTTAGCTGAGCGATATAAAGGGTTTGATCACGCAGATATGATCCTTTAAGAGGTAAACCGTTGCCCAAGTCCGGGGCAAGGATGGGATCCAGCCGCAGCTAGACTCCTCTCGGAGAAGGAGTTTAGAAAGCAAGGGGGTCCTTTCCAAGCCTTGTGACTCAACGGGGAGGGTCTCCCTGACAGCTCGTCTGACCCTGGCCCGTAGGCAGTAAATAATCTGGGGTATGTGGCGATGGAATCTGGCAAAGTGCCATCACATGCGCTGCTACCTTTGTTGAATCACTGCTGTTAACGTTTGTAAATGTTTCTCTACCTCTCTCTCAGGAGTGAATTTTATCACTGCGCCCGCCACAACTGCATATTGCCGGTGTTACGTGTTGCATTGTCTTGCCCTGTCATCTTGACGGTCACGTTAGAGAATCTGTCCTAGGACTGGACTGTATTGTGATGTCTTTCATGGATTCTTATGTGGCTGTGTATTGCCTCGTACTACCCCGTGTGGTGTTACGTCTTCCATTGTATCGCTCTGTTGTTGTCTTGATTGTCATCTGATGTATTCTGCCATTGTACGCCACCATATTGTCACTTCCTTCATCAGCTGTTTTCTATTTGACGGTGTATTGCATTGTACTGCCATGTACGCTGTTACGTCTTGCATTGTATTGTCCTGTCACTGTCGTGTTTGATTTTAGACGTTGCGTTAAAAATTTCAGTCCACTGCAGTCCTACAAGTGGCTGTTTTTTATTTGACTGTGTATTCATTAAAAAGTTCACAACCCCATGCAGTCCTATAACTGTTTGCTGTTTATTTGACCAGGTATTGGGTTGTACTGACGCGTACAATGTTATGTCTTGCGTTGTATCGCCCTGTCATTGTTTCATTTGTGATTTTAGACGTTGCGTTAAAAAATTCGCAATACAGTGCCGTGCTATAATTTGCTGGTCTTTGACTGCATATTGCCTGGTTTTGCCCACTATACTGTTATGTCTTGCATTCTATTGACATGTTGTAGTCTGGATTGTCATTTTACAGATTGTGTTAAAAGATTCACAATGCGGTGCAGTCCTATAATTGGTTGTTGTTTATATGGCCGCATATTGGATTGTACTGTCTGGTGTGGTGCTATGTCTCGCATTGTATAGCCCTGTCACTGTATTTATTGTCAGTTTAGAGATTGTGTTAAAAAAAATTCTCAGTACCGTGCAGTCCTACAATCAGTTGCTTTTATTTCACTGTGTATCAGATTGTACTGCCCGGTATATTGTTAGGTCTTGCATTGTATTGCTCTGGAACCGTCTTGATTGATATCTGAAATATTCTGTCATAGTAATGAACTGTACTGTCAGTTTCATAATCGGTTGTTCTCTATGTGATTGCCTATTGCATTATACTGCCCCCTATAATGTTAAGTCTTGGATTCTATCGCTCAGTTTTATCAACCGCCATCTGTGACCGGGATTGCAGCGCACTCGTCCGTGGGTTTTCGATTGGCGGTTCATTATTTGACTACATCTTGTGTCGTCTTGCCCGGTATCGTGTGTTGTCTTGAATTGTATTGCCCTGTAATCGCCCTGACTATCTGATCCGTTCTGGTATGTACTGCTCCATATTCCGTGTTTTTTTTTAAAAGTTTGTTCCTGGTTTGGCTGTGTATTGCCTTGTAGTGCCCTGTATCATGCTGCATCTTGCATTGCGTTGCCCCGTCGTTCTCTTCACTGTCATTGTAGACGCTCTTGGACAGTAGCCATCTGTATCGTGGGGGTTTTACCGGGTGTTCTTTCTTTGACCATGTATTGCCGTGTTACCGCCTTTGTGTTGGGTCTCGAATCGTGTTGCCGCGTCATTGTTTTGACTGCCATCTGATGCATCTTAGCATTATACTGTCCTCTATTGTCTTACGTTGTGCATTGTATTGCTCTGTCGTTATCTTGCCTGCTGTCTCACATCTGTTGGCGTTGTAACGCACAGTATTGTGGGTCCCTTCGTCGGTTGTATATTGGACTGACTATTGCACTGTACTGCGCTGTGTAATGTTACGTCTCGGATTCTGTTGTCCTGTAACTGTCTCGACCGCCACCTGATGCTCCGTGGGATAGTGCTGCCCTGTATGTTGGGGTTTTGACAGGTTGTTTTTTCTTTAATTCTGTTTTGCATTGTACTGCCCCGTGTTGTGTTGTGTTTGGCATTGTATTGCCATATAATAGTCCTGAGTGATATATTCTGGCATGGTACCGCACTGTGTTGTGGGTTTTTTTTAAGGGGTGGTTGTTTACATGCCTGTGTTTTTTCCTTGTACTGCCCCGTATTGTGTTTTGTCTTGCGTTGTATTGCCCTGTCATTGTCTAGAAGGTCATTTTATATGTTCTGTCACAGGACTGCACTGTATTGTGACTTCTTTAATAGGCGGTTGTTTCTTTGACCGTGCAGTGTCTTGTAGTGCCTTGTATCGTGTTATGCCTTGTGTTGTATTGCTCTGTTGTCTCAACTGACATCTGATAGATAGTCTGCCATTGTATGGCACTGTACCATGAATTCTTTCATTGTCGGTTCTTTATTTGATCGTGTATGGCGCTGTACTGCCCTGGATAACTTTGTCTTGCATTGTGTTGCCCTGACGATGTTGTCTTGCTTGTTATTTTAGATTGTCTGGGATTGTACTGCACTGTATTGTGAGTTTGTGAATTAGTTCTTTGGTTGTGTGTTCCATCGTACTGTCCTGTACTGCGTTATGCATTGCATTGCCCTATCATTGTTTTGACGGTCACTTTAAACATTCTGTCGTAGGACTGCACTGTATCGTGAGTGTTTTGATCGGTTGTTCTTAATTTGGCTGTGTATTGCCTTGCACTGCCGTGTGTTGTGTTATGTCTTGCGTTGTACTGGTTTGTCACTGTTTCAACTTGTTTTAGACTGTCTGGGATTGTACTGCACTGTATTGTGAATTATTGAATTAGTTGTTCTTTGTTTGACCGTTGTAGCGGTGTGGTCCCCTCCACCCCTCCCCCCTTTCTCCCCTCCCCACAGGCGACAGAGTCAATGTGCCGTCTGGGGTGGGGACCTAGATATCTTTTTCCCAGGCTGATATGACTAAAAGTCAATTAGCTGCCTCTACAAATAGTCAACAGGACAAAGAACCCTTGGAGCTCTCTTGCAAGGCAGCGGTCCGTTCGCCAGCACCTCCCATCGAGTGGGGATGCTCATGTAAGGTTCTGTTCCTTAAGGCTGAGAGATGCCTTGCCGCAACAGATTCTCGGTAAGTGACTAATAACATGGCAAACTTAGCAATCTTAGCTGAGTGGTATAATGGGTTGATGGTGCAGATCTAATCCTTTAGAGGTAAACTGTTGACCAAGTCCAAGGCAAGGATCGGATCCAGCCGCACCTAGACTCCTCTCCGAGAAGGAGTTTAGAAAGCAAGGGGGTCATTTCCGAGCCTCGTGGCTCAACGGGAGGGTCTCCCTGTCAGCTTGTCTGACCCTGGCCCCTATGCAGTAAATAATCTGGGGTGCGTGGCCATGGAATCTGGTAAAACGCCGTCACGTGCACTGTTACCTTTGTTGAATCACTGTGTTTATGTTACTGTATGTTACACTACTGCTCTCTTAGGAGTGAAGTTAGTCGCTCTGCCAGCCAGAACTGCGAATTTCCTCGTCCGTCCCTCTATTGTGTCATGTTTTGCATTGTATTGCCCCGTCACTGTTTTGATTGCCATTTGATCCATTGTGTCGTAGTGCACCGTATTGTAAATTTTTTAACTGCCTGTTATTAATTTGACTTTGAATTGCCTTGTACTGGCCTGTATAATGTAATGTATTGCTTTGCCTTGCTCTGTCGTTGTCTCGATCAACATCTGAGACCGTCTGGCTTTTTAGTGCACCGTATTCTGGGTACTGTAACTGGCTGTTGTTTGACTGCACTATGGATTGTATTGCCCTGTAGACTGTAATGTCTTGCATTGTATTGCGCTGTCACTGTCTTGTCATTTTAGAGAATTGCGTTAAAAAAATCACCATACAGTGTAGTCCTGTAATGGGCTGTTTATTTGACTGTGAATTACCTTGTACCGCTCCATATACTGTTATGTCCTGTGCTGCATTGCTTTGTCATTGCCTTGTCATTGCCTTGACTGTCATTTTAAGATACTGTGTTAAAAATACACAATGCAGTGCAGTCCTGTAATGGGCTGTCCTTTATTTGACTGCTGTGGTGTTGTCATCTCCTGTTTCCTGCTGCCGTCCCCCCTCCACCTTGTTTTCCCCTGGGCTGCAGCTCAAGCCATAACCGTCAGTGGGAGTTCTTATGAGTGACACATACTTTGGGGGATGGCTGGCAACAGAGTCAAGACGCAGTCTGGAGTGGGGACCTAGATATTTTTTCCCCAGGCTGTTATGGCTAAAAATCAATTAGCTGCCTCTATAAATCGTGGACAGGCAAAGAGCCTTTTGCGCTTTCCCACACAGCAGCAGCCTGTTCGCCAGCATCTCCCCTTGAGCGGGAAAGCTCACTTAAGGTTCCAGTCCTCAAGGTTGGGAGGTGCCTTGCTGCAACAGAGTCTCGGTAAGTGACTAATAGCATGCTAAACCTTGTAGTCTTAGCTCAGTGATATAAAGGGTCGATGGCGCAAATACAATCCTTTAGAGGTAAACCGTTGATCAAGTCCGGGGCTAGGAATTGGATCCAGCCGCACCTAGACTCCTCTCTGAGAAGGAGCTTAGAAAGCAAGGGGGTCCTTTCTGAGCCTCGTGGCTCAACGGGAGGGCCTCCCTGTCAGCTTGTCTGACCCTGGCCCCTAGGCAGTAAATAATCCGGGGTAAGTGGCCATGGAATCTGGTGAAGCGCTGTCACGTGTGCTGCTACCTTTGTTGAATCACTGTGTGTGTGTTTCTAAATGTTTCTCAACTTCTCTCTCAGGAGTGAAGTGAATCGCTCTGCCCGGAACAACCGCATGTTGCCTTGTCTGTCCACGTATGGTGTCGTGTCTTGCCTTGTATTGCCCCGTCATCATCTTGATTGCCATCTGATCCATTGTGTCATAGTAGTGCACTGCATTGTGAATTTTTTAACTGTCTGTTCTTTATTTGGCTACGTATTGCCTTGTGCCGGACTGTATTGTGTCACATCTTGCACTGTATTGCCCTGTAATTGTCTTGACTGCCATCTGAGACTTTTTGAGATTGTACGGCAGCGTAGTGTGGGTTTTCTGACTGGCTGTTCTTTATTTGACTGTGTATTGCCTTGGACTGCCCTGCACGATGTTCCGTTTTGCGTTGACATTGTCTTGACTGACGACAGGTGGGATTTGCCATTGTACTGCAGTGTGTTTTGGGTATTGTAATTTACTGTTCTTTATTTGACTGTGTATTGCCTTGTACTGACCTGCATACTGTTATGTCTTGCACTGTATTGCCCTGTCATTCTCTTGACCGACATCTGAGACTGTCTGGCATTGTAGTGTACTGTATTGTGGGTCTTGTAATTGGCTGTCGCTTACTTGTCTGCGTATTGGGTTGTACTGCCCTGTATACTGTAACGTGTGGCATTGTATAGCCCTGTCATTGTCGTAACGGTCGCTTTGGAGATTGTCATAAGTCTGCACTCTGTTGTGAATTTTTTCATCAGTTGTTCTTTGTTTAGCTGCATATTGCCTTGTACTGCCCAGTATTGTGTTACGCCTTCCGTTGTGTCGCTCTGTCGTTGTCTTGAATGACATCTGATTTTTTCTAACATTTGATGGCAATGTATTTTCAATTTTTCCATTGGCTGTTCTTTATCTGAGTGTGTAGTGCTGTGCACCTCTCTGTATAAGGTTATTTCTTGCACTGTATTGCCCTGTCGTTGTCCTGAATTACTTTAGAGTGTCTGGGATTGTATTGTACTGAATTGTGAGTTTCTTAATTTTTTTTTCTAAATTGGAGCGCTGTGGTGGTGTGATCCCTCCTTTTTTTTTCTCTCCCCACCCCCCAGCCCCCTTTTTTTTCCCCTTCTTCCCTTCCCCGACGCCGCCCCCTTTTTTTCCCCTTCTTCCCTTCCCCGACGCCGCCCCCTTTTATTCCTCTTCCACCCCCTTTTTTCTCTTCCCCCGCCGCCCCCCTTTTTTCATTCTTTTTGCCCCCCTGCTCCCCCTTTTCTTCTTCCCTTCCGAACGGCCACCCCCCTTTTTTTTCTCTTACCCCCTCTACCCCACTTTATTTTCCTCCTCCGCCCCTCTGTCCCCCTTTTGTTTCTTCTTCCTTCCCACAGCCACCCCCTTTTTTCGTCTCTTCCGTGCCGCCCCCCTTCTTTCCTTCTTTTTGCCCCCCTGCTCCCCATTTTTTTCTTTTCTACCCATCCAGCCCCCTCTTTCTTCTTTTCTTCCTCACAGCCGCCCCCTTTTTTCTTCTCTTCTGAACGGCTGCCCCTATTTTTTCCTCTTCCTTCCCAGCCCCTTTTTCTTCTGTTCCCACTGCTGCCCCCCTGTTTCTTCTCTTACCCCCTCTACCCCACTTTATTTTCCTCTTCCGCCCTTCTGTCCCCCTTCTTGTTTCTTCTTCCTTCCCACAGCCGCCCCCTTTTTTCTCTCCCCTTCCCACAGCCGCCCGTCGTTTTTTTCCTCCTCTTCCACCCCTTTCCCCTACTTTTTTCTTCTTTCCCCAAGGCCGCCCCCTTTTTTTCCTCTTCCGCCCCCCTGCCCCTTTTTTCTTCCTCTCCCCACGGCCGCCCCCTTTGTTTTCTTTTCCCTTCCCCACAGCTGCCACCCTGCTCCCCTTTTTTTCTTTTCTTCCCATCCAGCCCCTTTTTTTCCCCTCTTGTCCTCACGGCCGCCCCTATTTTTTTCCTCTTCCTTCCCAGCCCCCTTTTTTCTTCTCTTCTCATTGCTGCCCCCCTTCTTTTTTCTCTTACCCCCTCTACCCCACTTTATTTTCCTCTTCCGCCCCTCTGTCCCCCTGTTTTTTTCTTCTTCCTTCCCAGCCGCCCCCTTTTTTCTCTTCTCTTCCTCACGGCCGTGCCCCTTTTTTGTCTTACCCCATCTACCCCACTTTTTTCCTCTTCTGCCCTTCTGGCCCCCTTTTTTTTTTTCTTCTGCCCTTCTGGCCCCCTTTTTTTTTTTTTCTTCTGCCCTTCTGGCCCCCTTTTTTTTTTTTTCTTCTGCCCTTCTGGCCCCCTTTTTTTTTTTTTCTTCTGCCCTTCTGGCCCCCTTTTTTTTTTTTCTTCTGCCCTTCTGGCCCCCTTTTTTTTTTTCTTCTGCCCTTCCCACAGCCGGCCCCCTATTCTACTCCTCCGCCCCTTTTCCCCCGTTTTTTCTCTTCTCTCCCCACAGCCGCCCGTCTTTTTTATTCCTCTTCCGCCCCTTTTCCCCCGTTTTTCTCTTCTCTCCCCACAGCCGCCCGTCTTTTTTATTCCTCTTCCGCCCCTTTTCCCCCGTTTTTCTCTTCTCTCCCCACAGCCGCCCGTCTTTTTTATTCCTCTTCCGCCCCTTTTCCCCCGTTTTTCTCTTCTCTCCCCACAGCCGCCCGTCTTTTTTATTCCTCTTCCGCCCCTTTTCCCCCGTTTTTCTCTTCTCTCCCCACAGCCGCCCGTCTTTTTTATTCCTCTTCCGCCCCTTTCCCCCCCGTTTTTCTTCTCTTCCCACAGCCCTTTCCCCCCCGTTTTTCTTCTCTTCCGCCCCTTTTCCCCATCTTTTTTCGCCTTTTTTTCCTCCTCTTTCTCCCCAGCCCCCGTTTTTCTTCTCTCCCGCCCTTCTGCCCCCTTTTCTTTCCTCTCCCGCCTGTTTTCTTCTCTCCCCAAAGCCCGCCCCTTTTTCCTCTGCCCTTCCTACAGCTGCCTGTTGTTTTTTTCCTCCTCTTTCTCCCCAGCCCCCTTTTTCCTTCTCTTACGCCTCTTCCTCCCCACCTTTTTTCTTACACCTCTTCGTCCCCCCCTTTTGTTTCCTCTTCCGCCCCTCTGTCCCCCCCTTTTGTTTCCTCTTCCGCCCCTCTGTCCCCCCCTTTTGTTTCCTCTTCCGCCCCTCTGTCCCCCCCTTTTGTTTCCTCTTCCGCCCCTCTGTCCCCCCCTTTTGTTTCCTCTTCCGCCCCTCTGTCCCCCCCTTTTGTTTCCTCTTCCGCCCCTCTGTCCCCCCCTTTTGTTTCCTCTTCCGCCCCTCTGTCCCCCCCTTTTGTTTCCTCTTCCGCCCCTCTGTCCCCCCCTTTTGTTTCCTCTTCCGCCCCTCTGTCCCCCCCTTTTTCTACTCTTCCTACACCCGCGTGTTGTTTTTTCCTCCTCTTCCTCCCCAGCCGCCTTTTTTCTTCTCTTCCGCCCCTTTTCACCCCTTTTTCTCTTGCACCCTTCTGCCCCCTTTTTTTCCTTCTCTCCCCACAGCCGCCCCCTGTTCCCCCCTTATTTGTCCTCTTATGCCCTTCTGCCCTTCTGCCCCCTTTTTTCTTCTCTTCCCACCGCCCCATTTTTTCTTTCCTTCCCCCGCCCCGCCCCCCCATTTTTTCTTTCCTTCCCCCGCCCCGCCCCCCCATTTTTTCTTTCCTTCCCCCGCCCCGCCCCCCCATTTTTTCTTTCCCTCTCCCGCCCCTCTGCCCGCCCCCTGTTCCTCCCTTATTTTTCCTCTTCCGCCCCTCTGCCCGCCCCTTCTTCTCTTCCCACACCTGCCTGTTGTTTTTTTCCTTTTCTCCCGCCCCTTTTCCCCCCCTTTTTCTACTCTTTCCACAGCCTGTCCCTTTTTTCTACTCTTCCTACACCCGCCTGTTGTTTTTTTCCTTCTCTTCCGCCCCTTTTCCCCTTTTTTCTTCTCACCACAGCCGCCCACTGTTCCCCCCTTTTTTCCTAACTGCCCTTTTGCCCCCTGCTCCCCTTTTTTCTTTTCTTCCCCCGCTGCTCCCTTTTTGTCTTTTCCTCACAGCCGCCCCCTCTTTTCTTCTCTTTTCTTCCCCCGCTGCTCCCTTTTTGTCTTTTCCTCACAGCCGCCCCCTCTTTTCTTCTCTTTTCTTCCCCCGCTGCTCCCTCTTCTTCTTTTCCTCACAGCCGCCCCCTCTTTTCTTCACTTTTCTTCCCCCGCTGCTCCCTCTTCTTCTTTTCCTCACAGCCGCCCCCTCTTTTCTTCTCTTCTAATCGGCCGCCCCTATTTTTTTCATCTTCCTTCCCAGCCCCCTTTTTTCCTTTCCCACAGTCGCCCCCTCTTTTTTCCTTCTCTCCCCACAGCCGCCCCTTTTTTCTTCCCTTCCCTATAGCCGCCCCCTTTTTTCCTCTTCTGCCCTTCTGCCCCCTTTTTTCTACTCTTCCCGCAGCCACCTCTTTTTTCTATTCTTCCCGCCGCCGGCCATCGTTTTTTCCTCCTATTCTTCCCGCCGCCGGCCATCGTTTTTTCCTCCTATTCTTCCCGCCGCCGGCCATCGTTTTTTCATCTTCCTTCCCTCACGGCTGCCCCCTCTTTTCTTCTCTTCCAAACGGCTGCCCCTATTTTTTTTATCTTCCTTCCCAGCCCCCTTTTTTCCTCTTTCGCCCCTCTGCCCCCCTTCTTTTTCTACTCTTCCCACCACCCCCATTTTTTTCCTTTCCCCTGCCACCTCCCTTTTTTCTTTTCTTCCCCCGCCGCCCCCTTTCCTTCTTCTTTTCCTCACAGCTGCCCCCTTTTTTCTACTCTTCCCACAGCCACCCGTTGTTTTTTTTTGCCTATTCCTCCCCCGCCCTCTTTTTTTCCTCTCCCGCCCCTCTTCTCCCCCCTTTTTTTCGTTCTCTCCCTACAGCCGCCCCCTTTTTTCCTCTTCCGCCCCTTTTCCCCCCTTTTTTTTTCCTCTTCCCACAGCCCCCTGTTGTTTTTTTTCCTCCTCTTCCTCCCCAGCCCCCTTTTTTCTTCTCTTCCCACCACCCCCATTTTTCTCCCTTCCCCGGCCGCCCCCCTTTTCCTTCTTTTTGCCCCCCTGCTCCCGTTTTTTTCTGCTCTTTCTCACAGCCGCCCGCCGTTTTTTTCTTGCTCTTTCTCACAGCCGCCCGTCGTTTTTTTTCTTGCTCTTTCTCACAGCCGCCCGTCGTTTTTTTTCTTGCTCTTTCTCACAGCCGCCCGTCGTTTTTTTTCTTGCTCTTTCTCACAGCCGCCCGTCGTTTTTTTCTTCCTCTTTCTCACAGCCGCCCGTCGTTTTTTTCTTCCTCTCCTGCCCCCTTTCCCCCCGTTTTTCCCTCTCCCGCCCCCTTTCCCCCATCTTTTTCTTCTCTCCCCAATGCCACACGCTTTTTTCCCCTTCCGTCCCCCTGCACCCCTTTTTTCCTCTCAGCCCCTCTGTCCCTCTTTTTTTTTCCGCTCTTCCTTGCCACCCCCTCCTTTTTTACCTTTTCTACTCGTCCTGCCCCCTTTTTTCTTCTCGTACTCACAGGCGCCCCCTTTTTTCTTCTCGTACTCACAGGCGCCCCCTTTTTTTCCTCTTTCGCCCCTCTCCCCCTTTTTTTTCTACTCTTCCCACCTCCACCCGTCGTTTTCTTCCTCCTATTCCTCCCCACCCCCCTTTTTCTTCTCTTCCCACTGCTGCCCCTTTTTCCCCTCTTCCGCCCCTTCTCCCCCGCCTTTTCCCTCTTCCCCCTCTTTTCCGCCCTTTTTTCGCCCTTTTTTCCCCTCTTCCCCCTCTCTTCTCCCCTTTTTCTCCCCCCTTTTTTCCCTCTCCCGCCCCTCTGCTCGCCTTTTTTTCCTTCTCTCCCTACAGCCGCCCCCTTTTTTCCTCTTCCGCCACTTTTCCCCCGTTGTTTTCCCCTCTTCCGCCCCCTTTTTCTTCTCTTCCCACTGCCCCTATTTTTTCTCTTCCCTCGCTGCCCCACTTTTTTCCTTCTTTTTGCCCCCCTGCTCCCCTTTTTTCTTTTCTTCCTCCGCCGCCCCCTTTTCTTCCTCTCTTCCTTACAGCTGCCCCCTCTTTTTGTCTCTTCTGAACGGCCGCCCCTATTTTATCTTCCTTCCCAGCCCCTTTTATTCTTCTCTTCCCACTGCTGCCCCCCTTTTTTTCCTATTACCCCCTCTACTCCACTTTATTTTCCTTGTCCGCCCCTCTGTCCCCCCTTTTTTCCTTGTCCGCCCCTCTGTCCCCCCTTTTTTCCTTGTCCGCCCCTCTGTCCCCCCTTTTTTCCTTGTCCGCCCCTCTGTCCCCCCTTTTTTCCTTGTCCGCCCCTCTGTCCCCCCTTTTGTTTCCTCTTCCTTCCCACAGCCTGCCCCTTTTTTCTACTCTTCCCACAGCTGCCTGTTGTTTTTTTTTCCTTCTCTTACGCCCCTTTCCCCCCTTTTGTCGTCTTTTCCGCCCCTTCCCCCCACCTTTTTCTCTTCTCTCCCCACAGCTGCCCGTCTCTTTTTTTCCTCTTCCGCCCCCTTTTCCCCCCTTTTTCCCCTTCTGGCCCTCTGCCCCCCTTTTTTTCTTCTCTCCCCACGGGCGCCCCCTTTTTTCCTCTTCCGCCCCTTTCCCCCCTTTTTTTCTTCTCTCCCTTCAACCAGCCCCTTTTTTCTACTCTTCCCACAGCTGCCTGTTGTTTTTTTCCCTCCTCTTCCGCCCCTTTCCCCCCTTTTTCTTCTCTTCCGCCCCTCTGTGCCCCTTTTGTTTCCTCTTCCTTCCCACAGCCCGCCCCTTTTTTCTTCTCTTCCACCCCTTTTCCCCCCTTTTTTTCCCCTTCCGCTCCTCTGCCCCCTTTTTTTTCTTCTCTCCCCACAGCCGCCCCCGTTCCCCCCTTATTTTTCCTCTTCCGCCCTTCTGCCCCCTTTTTTCTTCTCTTCCCACCGCCCCCATTTTTTCTCTTCCCCCGCCGCCCCCCTTTTTTCCTTCTTTTTGACCCCCTGGTCCCTTTTTTCTTTTCTTCCCCCTGGTCCCCTTTTCTTCTTCTCTTCCTCACGGCTGCCCCCTTTTTTCTCGTCTTCCAAACGGCCACCCCTATTTTTTTCCTCTTCCTTCCCAGCCCCCTTTTCCTTCTCTTCTCATTGCTGCCCCCCCTTTTTCTCTTACTTCCTCTACCCCCCTTTTTTCCTCTTTCGCCCCTCTGCCCCCTTTTTTTCTACTCTTCCCACAGCCGCCCCTCGTTTTTCTCTTCCTCTTCCTTCCCAGCCTCCTCTTTTCCCTCTCCGCCCCTTACCCCCCTTTTTCTTCTCTCCGAATGCCACCTGCTTTTTTCCTTTTCTGCCACCTGCTTTTTTCCTTTTCTGCCACCTGCTTTTTTCCTTTTCTGCCACCTGCTTTTTTCCTTTTCTGCCCCCCTGCACCCTTTTTTTTCCCTTCCCCACAGCCGCCCCTTTTTTTTTCCCTTCCCCACAGCCGCCCCTTTTTTTTTCCCTTCCCCACAGCCGCCCCTTTTTTTTTCCCTTCCCCACAGCCGCCCCTTTTTTTTTCCCTTCCCCACAGCCGCCCCTTTTTTTTTCCCTTCCCCACAGCCGCCCCTTTTTTTCCCTTCCCCACAGCCGCCCCTTTTTTTTTCCCTTCCCCACAGCCGCCCCTTTTTTTTTCCCTTCCCCACAGCCGCCCCTTTTTTTTCCCTTCCCCACAGCCGCCCCTTTTTTTTCCCTTCCCCACAGCCGCCCCTTTTTTTCCCTTCCCCACAGCCGCCCCTTTTTTTTTCCCTTCCCCACAGCCGCCCCTTTTTTTTTCCCTTCCCCACAGCCGCCCCTTTTTTTTTCCCTTCCCCACAGCCGCCCCTTTTTTTTTCCCTTCCCCACAGCCGCCCCTTTTTTTTTCCCTTCCCCACAGCCGCCCCTTTTTTTTTCCCTTCCCCACAGCCGCCCCTTTTTTCTCCTCTCAGCCCCTCTGCCCCCCTTTTTTCTCCTCTCAGCCCCTCTGCCCCCCTTTTTTCTCTTCCCCTCTGCCCCCCGCTCTTTTACCTTTTCTACCTGTCCAGCCCCCTTTTCTTCTTCTCTTCCGAACGACTGCCCCCCTTTTTTTTTCCTTTTCCCACGGCCTCCCCCCTTTTTTTCTCTTCCCTTCCCCACAGCCACCCCCCTGCTCCCCTTTATTTTTTTCTTTTCTTCCAGTCCAGCCCCTATTTTTTTCCTCTCTTCTGAACGGCCGCCCCTATTTTTTTCTCTTACCCCCTCTACCCGCCTTTTTTTCCCCTTCTGGCCCTCTGCCCCCTTTTTTTTCTTCTCTCCCCACAGCCGCCCCCTTTTTTCCTCTTCTGCCCCTTCCCCCCCTTTTTTTTCCTCTTCTGCCCCCTTTTTTCTTCTCTTCCCACCGCTCCTATTTTTTTCTCTTCCCTCGCCGCCCCCCTTTTTTCCTTCTTTTTGACCCCTGCTCCCCTTTTTTATTTTCTTCCCCCGCCGCCCCCTTTTCTTCTCTTCCTCACAGCCGCCCCCTTTTTTCTACTCTTCCCATAGCCGCCCATTGTTTTTTTCCTCCTATTCCTCCCCAGCCCTTTTTTCTTCTCTTCCCACTGCCTCCCCCCTTTTTTTCTCTTACCCTCTCTACCCTCCTTTTTTTCCTCTTCCACCCTTCTGTCCCCCTTTTGTTTCTTCTTCCTTCCCAGCCGCCCATCTTTTCTTCTTCCTTCCCAGCCGCCCATCTTTTCTTCTTCCTTCCCAGCCGCCCATCTTTTCTTCTTCCCTTCCGCACAGCCGCCCCCTTTTTTTCTCTTCCCTTCCGCACAGCCGCCCGTCATATTTTTTCCTCCTCTTCCTCCCTAACCTCCATTTTTCTTCTCTTCCGCCCCTTTTCCCCCCTTTTTATTTTCTCTGCTCTCTGTCCTCCTTTTTTTTCTCTTCCACCGCTGACCCCTTTTTTCCTTCTTTTTGCCCCCCTGCTCCTCTTTTTTCTTTTCTTCCCCCGCCGCCCCCTTTTCTTCTGCTTTTCCTCACAGCTGCCCCCTCTTTTCTTCTCTTCCAAACGGCCGCCCCTATTTTTTTCATCTTCCTTCCCAGCCCCCTTTTTCTTCTCTTACCGACTGCCACCCCCCTTTTTTCCTCTTTTGCCCCTGTGCCCCCCTCTTCTTTCTACTCTTCCCACAGCCACCCCTCGTTTTCTTCCTCCTATTCCTCCCCACCCCCCGTTTTTCTTCTCTTCCCACTGCTGCCCCCGTTTTTCCCTCGTCCGCCCCTCTTCCCCCCTTTTTTCCTATGTCTGCCCCCTGCACCCCTTTTTCTTCCCTTCCCCACAGCCACCCCCTTTTTTTCTCCTCGACTTCTTTTCCCCCCCTTTTTTCTCCTCGACTTCTTTTCCCCCCCTTTTTTCTCCTCGACTTCTTTTCCCCCCCTTTTTTCTCCTCGACTTCTTTTCCCCCCCTTTTTTCTCCTCGACTTCTTTTCCCCCCCTTTTTTCTCCTCGACTTCTTTTCCCCCCCTTTTTTCTCCTCGACTTCTTTTCCCCCCCTTTTTTCTCCTCGACTTCTTTTCCCCCCCTTTTTTCTCCTCGACTTCTTTTCCCCCCCTTTTTTCTCCTCGACTTCTTTTCCCCCCCTTTTCTTTTTCTCTTCCCCGCCGCCCCCCCTTTTCTTTTTCTCTTCCCCGCCGCCCCCCCTTTTCTTTTTCTCTTCCCCGCCGCCCCCCCTTTTCTTTTTCTCTTCCCCGCCGCCCCCCCTTTTCTTTTTCTCTTCCCCGCCGCCCCCCCTTTTCTTTTTCTCTTCCCTTCCCCACAGACGCCCCCCTGCTCCCCTGTTTTTTTTTCTTTTCTACCCGTCCAGCCCCCGTTTTTTCTTCTCTTCTGAACGGCCGCCCCCCTTTTTTTTTCTTCCCTGCCACCCCCGCTCTTTCACCTTTTCTACCCGTCCAGCCCCCGTTTTTTCTTCTCTTCTGAACGGCCGCCCCCCTTTTTTTTCTTCCCTGCCACCCCCGCTCTTTTACCTTTTCTACCCATCCAGCCCCCGTTTTTTCTTCTCTTCTGAACGGCTGCCCCCCTTTTTTTTTTCTCTTCTGAACGGCCGCCCCCCTCTTTTTTTCTCTTCCCTTTCCCACAGCTGCCACCCTGCTCCCCTTTTTTTTTTTTTTCTTCCAGTCCAGCCCCTTTTTTTTTTCTCTTCCTCACAGCCGCCCCTATTTTTTTTCCTCTTTTCTGAACGGCCGCCTCTATTTTTTTCCTCTTCCTTCCCAGCCCCCTTTTTTTCACGGAATCTTCAGAGTTGGAAGGGACCTCTAGAGATCATCTAGTCCGACTCCCCTGCTAGAGCACGATTGCCTAAAGCACATCCCTCAGGGCTGCATCCAGGCGGGTCTTGAAAATCACCAGAGAAGGGGACTCCACAACCTCCCTGGGCAGCCTGTTCCAGTGCTCTGTCACCTTCACCGTAAAGAAGTTTATCCGTGTATTTGAACGGAACTTCCTATGTTCTAGCTTGTGCCCATTGCCCCTTGTGCTGTCACTGGGAACCAGTGAAAAGAGCCTGGCTCCGTCCTCCTTAAACCCACCCTTTAGATACTTGTAAATAGATACTTTTCTTGTCTTCCCACTGCTGCCCCCCCTTTTTTCTCTTACTGCCTCTACCCCACTTTATTTTCCTCTTCCGCCCTTCTGTCCCTCTTTTTTTTTTATTCTTCCTTCCCAGCCACCCCCTTTCTTCCCTTCTCTTCCTCACGGCCGTGCCCCTTTTTTTTTTTTCTTCCCACAGCTGCGCACCTTTTTTTTTCTTACCTCCTCTACCCTACTTTCTTCCTCTTCCGCCCTTCTGTCCCCCTTTTTTCTCTTCCCTTCCCCAACGCCGCCCCCCTTTTCTTCTACTTCCCCTGCCGCCCCACTTTTTTCCTTCTTTTTGCCCCCCTGCTCCCCTTTTTTCTTTTCTTCCCGTCCAGCCCCCTCTTTTTTCTTTTCTTCCCGTCCAGCCCCCTCTTTTTTCTTTTCTTCCCGTCCAGCCCCCTCTTTTTTCTTTTCTTCCCGTCCAGCCCCCTCTTTTTTCTTTTCTTCCCGTCCAGCCCCCTTTTTTTTCCGCCTCTTCCCCCGCCGCCCCCCTTTTTTTTCCGCCTCTTCCCCCGCCGCCCCCCTTTTTTTTCCGCCTCTTCCCCCGCCGCCCCCCTTTTTTTTCCGCCTCTTCCCCCGCCGCCCCCCTTTTTTTTCCGCCTCTTCCCCCGCCGCCCCCCTTTTTTTTCCGCCTCTTCCCCCGCCGCCCCCCTTTTTTTTCCGCCTCTTCCCCCGCCGCCCCCCTTTTTTTTCCGCCTCTTCCCCCGCCGCCCCCCTTTTTTTTCCGCCTCTTCCCCCGCCGCCCCCCTTTTTTCTTTTCTACCTGTCCAGCCCCCTTTTTCTTCTCTTTTCGCCCCCTGCTACCCTTTTTTTCTCACCCTCTCTACCCTCCTTTTTTTTCCTCTTCCGCCCTTCTGTCCCCCTTTTGTTTCTTCTTCCTTCCCCACTGCCGCCTGTCTTTTTTCTAGTCTTCCCTTCCCCACTGCCGACCCCCGTTTTTCTTCTTACCCCCTCTGCCCCCCTTTTATTTACCTCTTCCGCCCTGCTGCCCCCCTTTTATTTACCTCTTCCGCCCTGCTGCCCCCCTTTTATTTACCTCTTCCGCCCTGCTGCCCCCCTTTTATTTACCTCTTCCGCCCTGCTGCCCCCCTTTTATTTACCTCTTCCGCCCTGCTGCCCCCCTTTTATTTACCTCTTCCGCCCTGCTGCCCCCCTTTTATTTACCTCTTCCGCCCTGCTGCCCCCCTTTTATTTACCGCTTCCGCCCTGCTGCCCCCCTTTTATTTACCGCTTCCGCCCTGCTGCCCCCCTTTTATTTACCGCTTCCGCCCTGCTGCCCCCCTTTTATTTACCGCTTCCGCCCTGCTGCCCCCCTTTTATTTACCGCTTCCGCCCTGCTGCCCCCCTTTTATTTACCGCTTCCGCCCTGCTGCCCCCCTTTTATTTTCCGCTTCCTTCCCAGCCGCCCCGGTCTTTTTCTTCTCTTACCCCCACAGCCGCCCCGGTCTTTTTCTTCTCTTACCCCCACAGCCGCCCCGGTCTTTTTCTTATTCAGCCCTTCTGCCCCCCTGTCTTTTTCTTATTCAGCCCTTCTGCCCCCCTGTCTTTTTCCTCTTCCCCCGCCAGCCGCCCCCTCCTTTTTCCTTCTTTCCCCCCCTGCTGCCGCCCCCTCCTTTTTCCTTCTTTCCCCCCCTGCTGCCGCCCCCTCCTTTTTCCTTCTTTCCCCCCCTGCTGCCGCCCCCTCCTTTTTCCTTCTTTCCCCCCCGCTCCTTATTTTTTTCTTGTCTTCCCCTCCCGCTGCCCTCTCTTTTTTTCTTGTCTTCCCCTCCCGCTGCCCCCTTTTTTCCTCTTCCTCCCCAGCCCCATTTTTCTTCTTTTCTTCCCACCCAGTCCACTTTTTTCCTCTTCGCCCCCTCTGCCCCCCTTTTCGTCTTCCCTTCTCTGCCCCTCTGTTTTTTCCTTGTCTTCCCCCCGCCGCCCCCTTTTTTCCTTGTCTTCCCCCCGCCGCCCCCTTTTTTCCTTGTCTTCCCCCCGCCGCCCCCTTTTTCTTGTTCTCTTTCCCGCCCAGTCCACTTTTTCTTCTTCCCCCCCCTTCTGCTCCCCCTTTTTTAATCCTCCCCCTCTTCCCCCTTTTTTCCTTCTCTTCCGCCTCTCTGCCCCCCTTTTTTCTTCTCTAGCTCCGCCAACCCCCTTTTTTCCTTCTTTCCCCCCTTTGCTCCCGGTTTTCTTCTTTTCCTCGTCCTCCCCAACCCCTCTTTTTCGTCTTCTCTTTCCCCGCCAGCCCCCTTTTTTTTTTGCTTCTTTCCCTCCCCTGCTCCCCTTTTTCTTCTTTTTGCCCCCCTGCTCACCTTTTTTTTCTTTTCTTCCTGCCCAGCCCCCTGTGTTTTTCCTCTTCCCCCCTGCTGCCCCCCTGTGTTTTTCCTCTTCCCCCCTGTGTTTTTCCTCTTCCCCCCTGTGTTTTTCCTCTTCCCCCCTGCGTTTTTCCTCTTATTCCCGCCGCCCCCCTCTTTTTTTTCTTCTTCCGCCCCTCTGCCCCCTTTTTTTTTTCTCTTCTTCCCCCCATCTCCCCCCTCCCCCCGCCACCCTGTTTCTCTGTTTTTCTCCCTTTTGCTTTTTACTTCTCTTTCCCCCACCTCCCCCTTCTTTTTCTTCCCCGGGTTTCTGTTTGAGCTATAACCATCAGTGGAAGCTGTTATGAGTGGTACTTCTACTTTGGGGGATGGCTCGCAATACAGGCCAGAGTCTGTCTCCAGTGGGGACCTACATATTTTCTTCCAATGCTAATGTGACTATAAGTTAATTAGCTTACTCTATCAATAACGGCCAGCCAAACAGCCCCTTTCCGCTCCCCTGCATGGCAGTGGCCTGTATTGCCGTGTCATTCTCTTCACTGGCATTTTAGACACTCTGGGATTGTCCTCATATGTATTTGGGGGGTTTTATCGGTTGCTCTTCTTGAGCGTGCATTGCCTCGTTACCGCCTTGTGCTGTGTTGTCTTGCATTGCATCGCCCTGTCGTCGTTCTGACTGCTATCTGATATATTTTGTCATTGCAGTGCCCTGTATTGTGTTACATTTTGTCTTGTACTGCTCTGTCATCCTCCTGGCTGCTGTCCTGCATATATTGGCATTGTCCTGCACTGTATTATGGGTTATTTAATGGGTTGTTTATTTTTGACTGTGTATTGCACTGTACCGCCCTGTATTGTGTTATGTCTCACATTGTATTGCCCTGTCATAATCTGGACTGCTGTCTCATTCATTTTTGTGTTGTCCCGCCACGGCGTTGTGGGTTTTTTAATCGGTTGGTATTTATTTGATTGCATACAGCATCGTATGGCACTGTGTAATGTTGCGTCTTCAATTCTGCCACCCTGTAACTGTCTCGATTGCCACCCAAGACCGTTTGGAATCGTACTGTTCTTTATTGTGGGGTTTCGATTGGTCATTCCTTGCTTTATTCTGTATTGCATTGTACCTCCCTATATACTGTCACGTCTTGCATTTTATTACCCTGTCATTGTCTGGACTGTCATTTGAGACTCTCTGGGATTTTACGGCACTGCATTGTGGGCGGATTTGATCCGTTGCTCTATATTTAATTTTTTATTGCTTTGTCCTGCCCTTTATTTTCTGATATGTTGCATTGTATTTCCCTGTGACTGTCCCGAGAGCCATCCAATACATTCTAGCATTGACAGGCACCATATCGCGAGCTTCTTTATGTGCCCACGTACCAACTTGGACTGGCCTGGATGGTGTTCTGTCTCGAGTGTTATTCCTCTGTAACTGCCTTTCCTGCCACCTGAGACTGTATTTGATTGTACTGCACTGTATTGTGGGTTTTTTTTAATTACTGCTGTATTGCATTGTGTATTTCCTTGTACTGTTCAGTATTGTGTTACGTATTCCTTTGTATAAGCGTGTCACGGTTTTGATTGTCTTTTGTGACATTCTGTCATAGCACTGCACTATAATGTCAGTTTTGTGTTTGGTCATTCCTTATTTGATTGCGTATTGGCCTTGAACTGCCCTGTATAATGTTATGTCTTGCATTGCGTTGCTCCGTCATTGTCTTAACTGTCACTGTAGACATCGTGTCCTAGGACTGGAACGTATTGTGGGTATTTTATCAGGCTGTTATTTATTTGACTGTGTTATGGTGTTATGCCTGCTATTATGTCTAGCTTTGTATTGCCTGCTCATTGACTGTCACTTCAGACTGTCTGGGATTATATTGAACTGTATTGTTAATTTTTTCATCGGCTGTTTTGTATGTGACTTGGTATTACCCTGTACTGCCCTGTATACTGTTATGTGTTGCATTGTATTGCCCCGTCAGTGTCTCGATTGTCATTTTAGAGATTGTGTCATAGCATTGCACTGTATTGCGGTTATTTTAACCGGCCATTCTTGATTTGAGTGCATATTGTCTTGTCCTGCCTGCTATACCGTTACGTCTTGCACTGTATTGCTATGGTATTGTTTTTACTGTCGTCTTAGACATTGTGTCATAGGACTGCACCATATTGTGAATTTTTTCATCGGCTGTTTTTTTTTTTAAACAACCGTGTATTGCTGTGTACTGCTCTTGTATAGCCTTACGTCTTGCGTTGTATCGCACTGTCATCGCGTGGACTGTCAATTCAGACCGTCTACGATTAACAAAATTCACAATGTAGTGCAGTACGTTGACTGTTAGTTATTTGACTGCGTATTGCCTTGTAGCGCCCTGTATACCGTGATATCTTGCATTCTGTCATTTTGTCATTGTCTTGACTGACATTTTAGACATGGTGTCATAGCGCTGCATTCTATTGTGGGTATTGGCTGTTACTCATTTGGCCACATATTGCCTCGTGCTGCCCTGTATTGTGGTATGTATAGCATCGTGTTGCTCTGTGATTGTCTTGACTGTCTTTTTAGACAATCCGTCATAGGACTGCACCATATTGTTAGTATTTTATGTGCTTGGTTTTTTGACCGCGTATTGCCTTGTACCACTGTATAGCGCGATATCTGTATTGCAGTGCCTCATCATTGTATCGATTGTCATTTTAGACATTGTGTCATAGGACTGTGTTGCATTGTTGGTATTTTAATGGGTTGCTTTTCATTAAGCTGCGTATTGCCTTGTACTGCCCTGTGTCATGTCATGTCTTGTATCATATGGCCCTATCATTGTATCGATTGTCATTTCAGACCATCTGCAACTGTAGTGCCCTATACAGTTAAATTTTGAATCGGCTGTTATTTATTTGACTGTTTATTGCCTTCTGTTGCTCTGTATAATGCGATGTCTTGCATTGTAGTATTGTCCTGTCATTGTATCGATTTGTCATTTTAGATGTTGTGTCATAGGACTCAGTTGTATTGTGGGTATTGTAATTGACTGTTATTTATTTGAACGTGTCTTGTCTTGTACTTCCCTGTATTGTGTTATGACTTGTCTTTCATTGCTCTGTCCTTGTTTTGACGGTCATTCTTGACGTTTTGTCATAGGACTGCAATGTATTGCGAATTTTTTAGCTTTTTTTTTTATTTGACCGGGTATTGCCTTGCAGCGCGCCGTATACTGTCACGTCTTGCATTGTAATTCTTTGTCATTGTCTTGGCTTATTTCAGACCGCCTGGGATTGTACTTCACAGTCTTGTCAATTTTCGAATCAGCTATTCTTTATTTGACCACGCATTGGCTTGTACCGCCCTGTATGCTGTAATGTCTTCTGTTGTATCGCCCTGTCATTTTCTTGACCGTCATTTCCGAGTTCCCGGGATTGTACTGGAGCGTATTGTCAATTTTTGAGTCCCATGTTATTTATTTTTCTGCATATCGCTTTGCGCTGCCCGGTATACTGTAATGCCTTGCATTGTATTGTCCTGTCATTGTCTCGATTGTAACTTTAGAGATCGTGTCATAGTGCTGCACTGTATTGTGTGTTTTAATTGTCTGTTCTTTGGCCGCATATTGCCTTGTGCTGCTCAATATACCGTTACATCTTGCATCGTATCACCTTGTCACTGTCTAGATTTGTTATTTTAGACAATGTATCATAGGACTGCACTGTATTGTTACTATTTTATTTGGTGGCTGTTTTTTTGACCGTGTATTGCGCTGTACCGCTCCGTACAATGTGACGTCTTGCGTCGTATCACCATGTCATGGTCTCAATCATCCTTTTAGACCTCATCTCATAGCGCTACAGTGTTGTGTATTTGTTAGCGTGCCATTCTTTATTTGATTGTATGTTGGCTCTTACTGCCCCATGTACTGTTACGTCTCGCATCGTATCGCCCTGTCATTTTCCTGACTGTCACTTCAGAGCGTCTGGGATCGTACAGTAATGTACTGTTAATATTGCAAACAATTGGTCTTTGTTTGCCCCAGTGATGGCTTTTACTACCTTGTATACTGGTAGGCCTTGGATTGTATCACAGTGTCACGGTCTTGACTGTAATTTTAAATATTGTGTCATTGTCCTGCACTGTTTTGTGGGCATTTTAATCGGCTCTAATTTATTTCGCTGCCTATTGCCTCGTACTGCCCTGTATTGTGGTACGTCTTACATTGTATTGCCCCGTGATTGTATCGGTTGTTATTTTAGGCACTCTGTCATAGGACTGCACCGTATCATGGCTATTTTCCTTGGTTGTTGTTTATTTGGCCATGTATTGCCTTGTACTGCCCCGTATCATGTTACACCTAGCATTGTATTGCTCTGCCGTTGTCTTGACTGACATCTGATGTCTTCTGCCAGCATACGTCCCGGAGTCGTCAAATCTTTCATCGGCCACTCTTTATTGGACCGTGTGTAGCAGCGTACCGTCATGTACAGTGTTACGTCTTGCGTCGCATTGCTCTGCCTTTGTCTTGCTTGTCAGCGGAACCTGTCTGTGAATGTACTGCACCATATTGGGAATTTGTTAGTCGATTGTTAGTTATTTGACACTGTTGTGATGTGATGTCCCCTTGTCCCTAATACTTCTGACATTGAGGTCGTATGTGGAGTTGAGTCCTGCCTTACCAAAGGCACGCAGAGCCAAATGAAAGAATAAAAAAGCCCCAGCCAGTGTATTCCCCCCCCGCCCTGGCCCTGGCTGGGGGTTTTTTTCTTCCCCCGGTCCCGGCCCCTCCGCGAGGTGACAGTCATCGCCAAAGTTTGGGTGGAGGTAGGGCTCCGGGAGGGGTTTTGTCAGGCAGGGACATTTAGGAGCCCCCCCGCGAGCAGCGCTCCTGGGGAGCGAAGCCCACGGGGGGGGACGGCATCTGGCAGTAGGTGGTCAGAGGCAGGCAGGAGCCGAGAGCGGTGGGTGTTTTGTGTGGTCGTTGAGAGAGCGGTGTGCGTGGCGCTTGTGTTTTGGTGGTGGTGTTGCCTCTCAGGTCATATGTGGAGTTGAGCCTTGCTTACCGAAGGCACGCAGAGCCAAATGAAAGAATAAAAAAGCCCCAGCCGGGGGATTTTTTTTTTTCCCTCCCCTGGCTGGGTTTTTTTTCCCCTGGTCCCGGCCCCTCCGCGAGGCGACAGTTGTCGCCAAAGTTTGGGTGGAGGTAGGGCTCCGGGCGGGGTTTTGTCAGGCAGGGACATTTAGGAGCCCCCTGCGAGCAGTGCTCCTGGGGAGCGAAGCCCGCGGGGGCGGACGGCATCTGGCAGTAGGTGGTCAGAGGCAGGCAGGAGCTGAGAGCGGTGGGTGTTTTGTGTGGTCGTTGAGAGAGCGGTGGGTGTTTTGTGTGGTCGTTGAGAGAGCGGTGGGTGTTTTGTGTGGTCGTTGAGAGAGCGGTGTGCGTGGCGCTTGTGTTTTGGTGGTGGTGTTGCCTCGCAGGTCATATGTGGAGTTGAGCCTTGCTTACCGAAGGCATGCAGAGCCAAATGAAAGAATAAAAAAGCCCCAGCCGGGGGGATTTTTTTTTTCCCTCCCCTGGCTGGGTTTTTTTTCCCCCCGGTCCCGGCCCCTCCGCGAGGCGACAGTTGTCGCCAAAGTTTGGGTGGAGGTAGGGCTCCGCGCGGGGTTTTGTCAGGCAGGGACATTTAGGAGCCCCCCCGCGAGCAGCGCTCCTGGGGAGCGAAGCCCACGGGGGGGGACGGCATCTGGCAGTAGGTGGTCAGAGGCAGGCAGGAGCCGAGAGCGGTGGGTGTTTTGTGTGGTTGTTGAGAGAGCGGTGTGTTTGGAGTGTGTGAAGGCTAGGATGCTTCTGGTTTGGTTCCACCAAAAAAAGAAAGAAGTAAGGTGTGATATCTTTTGATGAGATGATGGCTTATAGTGATATGTCAGTAGAATTTACAAGGGTAG
>NW_027436000.1:65000-67500 GCF_964199755.1 Larus michahellis
AGGGTTAGGGTTAGGGTTAGGGTTAGGGTTAGGGTTAGGGTTAGGGTTAGGGTTAGGGTTAGGGTTAGGGTTAGGGTTAGGGTTAGGGTTAGGGTTAGGGTTAGGGTTAGGGTTAGGGTTAGGGTTAGGGTTAGGGTTAGGGTTAGGGTTAGGGTTAGGGTTAGGGTTAGGGTTAGGGTTAGGGTTAGGGTTAGGGTTAGGGTTAGGGTTAGGGTTAGGGTTAGGGTTAGGGTTAGGGTTAGGGTTAGGGTTAGGGTTAGGGTTAGGGTTAGGGTTAGGGTTAGGGTTAGGGTTAGGGTTAGGGTTAGGGTTAGGGTTAGGGTTAGGGTTAGGGTTAGGGTTAGGGTTAGGGTTAGGGTTAGGGTTAGGGTTAGGGTTAGGGTTAGGGTTAGGGTTAGGGTTAGGGTTAGGGTTAGGGTTAGGGTTAGGGTTAGGGTTAGGGTTAGGGTTAGGGTTAGGGTTAGGGTTAGGGTTAGGGTTAGGGTTAGGGTTAGGGTTAGGGTTAGGGTTAGGGTTAGGGTTAGGGTTAGGGTTAGGGTTAGGGTTAGGGTTAGGGTTAGGGTTAGGGTTAGGGTTAGGGTTAGGGTTAGGGTTAGGGTTAGGGTTAGGGTTAGGGTTAGGGTTAGGGTTAGGGTTAGGGTTAGGGTTAGGGTTAGGGTTAGGGTTAGGGTTAGGGTTAGGGTTAGGGTTAGGGTTAGGGTTAGGGTTAGGGTTAGGGTTAGGGTTAGGGTTAGGGTTAGGGTTAGGGTTAGGGTTAGGGTTAGGGTTAGGGTTAGGGTTAGGGTTAGGGTTAGGGTTAGGGTTAGGGTTAGGGTTAGGGTTAGGGTTAGGGTTAGGGTTAGGGTTAGGGTTAGGGTTAGGGTTAGGGTTAGGGTTAGGGTTAGGGTTAGGGTTAGGGTTAGGGTTAGGGTTAGGGTTAGGGTTAGGGTTAGGGTTAGGGTTAGGGTTAGGGTTAGGGTTAGGGTTAGGGTTAGGGTTAGGGTTAGGGTTAGGGTTAGGGTTAGGGTTAGGGTTAGGGTTAGGGTTAGGGTTAGGGTTAGGGTTAGGGTTAGGGTTAGGGTTAGGGTTAGGGTTAGGGTTAGGGTTAGGGTTAGGGTTAGGGTTAGGGTTAGGGTTAGGGTTAGGGTTAGGGTTAGGGTTAGGGTTAGGGTTAGGGTTAGGGTTAGGGTTAGGGTTAGGGTTAGGGTTAGGGTTAGGGTTAGGGTTAGGGTTAGGGTTAGGGTTAGGGTTAGGGTTAGGGTTAGGGTTAGGGTTAGGGTTAGGGTTAGGGTTAGGGTTAGGGTTAGGGTTAGGGTTAGGGTTAGGGTTAGGGTTAGGGTTAGGGTTAGGGTTAGGGTTAGGGTTAGGGTTAGGGTTAGGGTTAGGGTTAGGGTTAGGGTTAGGGTTAGGGTTAGGGTTAGGGTTAGGGTTAGGGTTAGGGTTAGGGTTAGGGTTAGGGTTAGGGTTAGGGTTAGGGTTAGGGTTAGGGTTAGGGTTAGGGTTAGGGTTAGGGTTAGGGTTAGGGTTAGGGTTAGGGTTAGGGTTAGGGTTAGGGTTAGGGTTAGGGTTAGGGTTAGGGTTAGGGTTAGGGTTAGGGTTAGGGTTAGGGTTAGGGTTAGGGTTAGGGTTAGGGTTAGGGTTAGGGTTAGGGTTAGGGTTAGGGTTAGGGTTAGGGTTAGGGTTAGGGTTAGGGTTAGGGTTAGGGTTAGGGTTAGGGTTAGGGTTAGGGTTAGGGTTAGGGTTAGGGTTAGGGTTAGGGTTAGGGTTAGGGTTAGGGTTAGGGTTAGGGTTAGGGTTAGGGTTAGGGTTAGGGTTAGGGTTAGGGTTAGGGTTAGGGTTAGGGTTAGGGTTAGGGTTAGGGTTAGGGTTAGGGTTAGGGTTAGGGTTAGGGTTAGGGTTAGGGTTAGGGTTAGGGTTAGGGTTAGGGTTAGGGTTAGGGTTAGGGTTAGGGTTAGGGTTAGGGTTAGGGTTAGGGTTAGGGTTAGGGTTAGGGTTAGGGTTAGGGTTAGGGTTAGGGTTAGGGTTAGGGTTAGGGTTAGGGTTAGGGTTAGGGTTAGGGTTAGGGTTAGGGTTAGGGTTAGGGTTAGGGTTAGGGTTAGGGTTAGGGTTAGGGTTAGGGTTAGGGTTAGGGTTAGGGTTAGGGTTAGGGTTAGGGTTAGGGTTAGGGTTAGGGTTAGGGTTAGGGTTAGGGTTAGGGTTAGGGTTAGGGTTAGGGTTAGGGTTAGGGTTAGGGTTAGGGTTAGGGTTAGGGTTAGGGTTAGGGTTAGGGTTAGGGTTAGGGTTAGGGTTAGGGTTAGGGTTAGGGTTAGGGTTAGGGTTAGGGTTAGGGTTAGGGTTAGGGTTAGGGTTAGGGTTAGGGTTAGGGTTAGGGTTAGGGTTAGGGTTAGGGTTAGGGTTAGGGTTAGGGTTAGGGTTAGGGTTAGGGTTAGGGTTAGGGTTAGGGTTAGGGTTAGGGTTAGGGTTAGGGTTAGGGTTAGGGTTAGGGTTAGGGTTAGGGTTAGGGTTAGGGTTAGGGTTAGGG
>NW_027436002.1:0-72901 GCF_964199755.1 Larus michahellis
CCCCAACTGCTCTCTCAGTGCCCCCCAACGACCTTTCCTGCCCCCTAAGCAGCGTCCTGCCCCCCAATTATCCTCCTAAACGGCCCCTGCGCCCTCCAGCTGCCCCCTAAGTGCCCGCCAGCCCCTTCTCCATACCCCATTATTGCCATTGCAGTGACTCCTGTGCCCCACAACCACCCTCTAAGTGCTCCCCCGCCTCCTTCCTGACCCCCAACCGCCCCCTAAGTGCCTCCCCCCGCCTCTGCCCCCCAGGTCGGGGGGGACGTCCCAGAGACCAACTACCTGTTCATGGGGACTTTGTGGATCGGGGTTTCTACAGCGTCGAGACCTTCCTGCTGCTGCTGGCGCTCAAGGTGGGACCTGGAGGGCGGGGACCCACATGTGGGGGGGGGGGACCCAGGTGTCCCCGGGGGGCGGGGGGGGGGGGTAGGCATCTGGGGGGGACCCAAGTGTCTGGGGCGGAGGGGGTACTGGGGCGGGGGGGGACCCAGATGTCTGGTGGGGGATGCGGGAGGGACCCAGGTATTGGGGGGGGGACAACATGGGGGGGGACCTGGGGCCGGGGGGGACCCAGATGTCTGGTGGGGGATGCGGGAGGGACCCAGGTATTGGGGGGGGGGAACCCGGGGTGGGGAGGGGGGACGGACCCACAGGGGGACCCAGGCGTGCAGGGAGGGCCCCAGGGGGCTGGGGGGGGGGGACACACAATGTGGGAGGGACCCAGACATCTGGGGGGGTCCTGGAGGGGACCCAAGTGTCTGGGGGGCGGGGGGGGGGGGGCGGGGACACCTGGAGGGGGGGGGGATGGGTGCGACGACACCCATGGGTGCGGGCGCCGCAGGTGCGTTACCCCGACCGCATCACCCTGATCCGGGGCAACCACGAGAGCCGGCAGATCACCCAGGTGTACGGCTTCTACGACGAGTGTCTGCGCAAGTACGGCTCCGTCACCGTCTGGCGCTACTGCACCGAGATCTTCGACTACCTCAGCCTCTCCGCCATCATCGACGGCAAGGTCCGCACACGCCACGCACACGCCAGGGACACGCCGGGGCGGGGGGGGGGGCGGGGCCGTGCCGTGCCGTGAGTTCTGCAGCCGCGTTGCCTCTGGGGAGGGCTCTGGGAGCACGCTGGTGTAGATGATGATATGCTAAGCGCATGCTGGCACACGCGAAGTACATGCTAGGGCACGCTAAGCACACGCTAAGGGCGTGTGGGCGTATAGGGAGACGCGTCGATGAGGGGGGTGCCAATAGCTTCATGCTCCGCAGCTGCGTTGCCCTGGGGAGGGCTCTGGGAGCACGCTGGTGTAGGCGAGGACGTGCGTAGTACACAACAGGACATGCTAAGCACATGCTAGGACGCGCTAAGATCATGCAAGCGGTGCAGGGAGATCTGTTTACGAGGGCGGCGCGGGTAGGTTTGCTCTGCCGCTGCCTTGCTGCTGTGGGGCGCTCTGTGAGCGCGGGGGGGTAGGTACAGACACGCAAAGTACGTGCCCAGATGTGCTAAATGCACGCTAGGACATGCTAAGAACACGTGAAGGGCACGTAAGTGCGCGGGAAGATCCGTTTATGAGGTCGGCAGCGGGAGCCTCGTGCCTTGTATCCGCACTGCTGCTGTGGACCGCTCTGTGCGCACACTGGGGTGGCTTAGGACACGCTAAACGTGTGTTAGGACATACTAAGTACATGCTAGGACATGCTAAGAACACGCTATGGGCACAAAGGCACATGGGAAGCTGTGACTACGAGGGCTGCACCAGCAGCTTTGCTTTTTGCAGCCCCCTTGCTGTCACGGGCGACGCGACGAGCGTGCTGGGATGGCCTAAGCGCGTGCGAAGGGCACGCTAAGGACATGCTAAGCACACGCCAGGGCACGCTAGTGATATGCTAGGACACGCTAAGCACGCGTGCGGCAGTAAGGAGGTGTGTTTGGGGGCAGCTTTGCTCTCTGCAGCCTCATTGCCGCCCTGGGCACCACGATGAGGACGCTGGCAGACTTTAGAACATGTTAACGACACGCTAAAAGCACGTCAAGGACACGCTAAGCACACGTGGGGGCATGGGCAGGCCCCTGGGGTTGGATTCAGGGGCCTGTTTCCCCCCGGAGGTCCCTCCAGCCTCGCGGGGTTGGGGGGGCGGAGGGGCGGCACAGGCATCGCACATGTTAAGCACACGCGTGTCCCTGCAGATCTTCTGCGTGCACGGGGGCCTCTCGCCCTCCATCCAGACGCTGGACCAGATCCGCACCATCGACCGCAAGCAGGAGGTGCCCCACGACGGCCCCATGTGCGACCTGCTCTGGTCCGA
Organism: Larus michahellis; assembly: GCF_964199755.1. Lineage (NCBI taxonomy): Eukaryota > Metazoa > Chordata > Aves > Charadriiformes > Laridae > Larus > Larus michahellis. The sequence goes on from NW_027436002.1 coordinate 2,313, forward strand.
CCCCGAGGGTATGTCCCACACACGCGTGTCGGCCCGTGTTACCGCGTGTCCCCGCTCTGCAGGGCGGGGGGGAGCCCGGCGGCCCCCCTCCACCCCCCTGTCGCGTGGCGTGGCCCGTGCGGCGCCCCGCAGCCTCCTCGTCGCTCTCGGGGTGGCCTTGTCACCTGGGGGGGGGACACACACGTGACGCATGCGTGTGTTGTGTGTTGGCACACGGGGGTGCCGGGCTGGGGCGTATGGCAGCATGGGGGGACCCGTGTGACGCCCCCTGGCCACGCAGGGCTGGCGCGTGTGCCACGCGTGTGAAGCCGCGGGCACGTTGGGCTGCTCCACGTGAGGCAGGTGGAGACGTGTGGCACGCGTGTGGGTCGCGTGTGCCCCCACACACACCTCGGTGTGGCACACGCGTGACCTTTGAGCCACAGCTGGCTGCTCCACGTGACACGCGTGACCCCGTGGCCACGCTGGGCCGCTCCCTGTGACGCGTGTGGACGCGAAACGTGCGTGTGGGTCACGCGTCCCCACGCAAAGCCCCTCCTCTGGCCCCTGTGGCTCCAGGTGACGCGTGTGTGACCGCGCCGGGCTGCCGCGTGCAACGTGTGTGGGGCTGTGGTCACATGTGGATGCGTGTGACACGCGTGTGCTACATCTCCCTGCATACCCACCCCCCCGCCTCTCCGTGTGACACGTATGGCCGCGCCACGCCACCCGCGTGACACCCTGTGGCCGCATGGGGCTGCTCCAGGTGCTACACGCAACACGCGTGTGGGTGGCGTGGCCATACACGTGGCCACTAATGCCCCCCCCCCGCGGCTCAGGGTGACACCCGTGTCACCGCCCAGCCTCACGGCAAGTCACATCCCCCTTCCCCCCCCCCACCGTAACACGTAACACGCGTGTGGCAGACACCACGGGCTGGGGCGTGTCGCCGCGGGGGGCCGGCTACCTCTTCGGCAGCGACGTGGTGGCCCAGTTCAACGCCTCCAACGACATCGACATGATCTGCCGGGCCCATCAGCTCGTCATGGAGGGCTACAAGTGGCACTTCAACGAGACCGTCCTCACCGTCTGGTCGGCCCCCAACTACTGCTACAGGTCAGCCCGCACGCCAAGCACACGCCAAGCACACGCTAAGCACACGCCAAGCGCACGCCGTGCCCACGGAAAGAGGGGAGGAGCGGGATGGGCGCAGCGGGGCCGCGGGCGGCGTTGGGATGGGAGCGGTCGCCCGCTTGGGCTGTGGTTGACGGTGGGGTCCCAGCGCACAAAGAACACGCTAAGTACACGCGAAGGCGCCCCGTGGGGTCGGGGGTGGGGGGCACTGAGCGGCGCTCGAGCGGCTGAGGGCTGTGCAGGCGAGACTCGACGTGCGGAGGACACGCTAAGGACACGCGATGACGTGACACGGGGCAGGGAACACGGTTGGAGGGGGGGACCATCACCATCGCACACGCTAAGCACATGCCCAGCACACGCTAAGGGGAGGGGGCGGGGTGTTGGTGGCACTGGGTGGGGGGGAGGGTTGGCATCTGGTTGGGCTGGGGTTGATGGTGGGGTGTCAACATGCTAGGACACGCCAAGGACACGCTAATAACACGGTAAGGTGGGGGGGGTGGGGGGGACGCCAGCGGGCGGTGAGTGATGCGTGAATGGGGCCGTCCCCGTGGTGGGCTCGGCCACGGCTGCTGCTGTGGGGGGATCTCGACACGCTAAGAACATGCTAATTACACGTCAAGGTGTGGTGTGACGCAGGGAGGGGGGGGGACGGGACACAGGCGGGCACCAAATGACGCTCAGAGGGAACCGTCGTCAGCGCGGGGTCGCCCGCGGCGGCCGTAGAGGTGAGCTGACACGCTAAGGACACGCTAAGCACACGCTAAGCACACGTGACGAGGTGAACGGAGGGTGGGGAACGCGGCGGGGGGGAGGGGAATCCGAATGACCGTCACGGCGTCAGCCACCAACTGCTGCTGCCCTGGGGGGGGGGGTTGCGTGTCCCCACGCACACGCTAAGCACACGCTAAGCACACGCCGCCTCCCCCCCCGCAGGTGCGGGAACGTGGCGGCCATCTTGGAGCTGGACGAGCACCTGCAGAAGGAGTTCATCATCTTCGAGGCGGCGCCGCAGGAGACGCGGGGGATCCCCTCCAAGAAGCCGGTGGCCGACTACTTCCTGTGACATCATCCCCCGCCCCGCCCCAGCCCCGCCCGTGTCCCCAACGGGCCACCCATGTCCTGCGGGGCCACCCGCGGGGTCCCCCGGGGCCACCCCCCCTCCACCAGAGATGCGGGGTGTCCTCTCCGAGGTGACCGACCGGTGGTGGCATCTAAGGAGGCTTCGAGACGTTCTCCTGGGTTTTGTCCCCTCCTGGGCCACCCCGGTGTCCCCCGGGGGTCACTTGGAGCCACCCGGGGCCACCGGATCCGTGGGAGACGTGGGGTGTCCCCTTCACAATGGCCACGGCGGTGGCGTCTGGGGGAGGCTTGGGGACGTCACCGTGTCCCCGGGCCACCACGGTGTCACCCCCGGCCTCGCCGAGAGCCGCCCGAGGGCCACCGTGTCTCTAGGAGACGTGGGGTGTCCCCTTCGAGGTGACCGCCGGTGGTGGCACCTGGGGGAGGCTTGGGGACGTCACCGTGTCCCTTGTCCCCTCCTGGGCCGCCACGGTGTCACCCGTGTCCCGCGGGGTCACCGGCAGCCAGCCCCCCCCCCCCCCCAAAGTGGCCTTGTCCTCTCCTGTCTCCCCGGGTCACCCTCCCTTGGGGCCACCCCGTGACCCTTGGGGACACTCCGTGACGTCTGGGACCCCCCTGTGACACCCCCCAACCCCCCCCCACCCCCGTCCGGGGGCGGCCCCTCCCCCCGCCCGCGCGCGTTGTTGGGGTGAAAACAGGGATTTTGGTTTTTTTTTTCTTTTTGACGCCGTTTCTGCTCCTTTTAGATAAAAAAACAGGTCGAAACTGCCCCCGGAGTGGTGTGACGTTGGGGGGGGGACGTGGGGGACTCGGGGGGGGCTGTGGGGGGCCCCCCATGGCCGCCCTCCCATCATCCCCTGCGCTCACCCAACATGGCCGCCCTTCCCCCCCCGCCACGTGCCCGCGCCCTGACGTCACTCGCAGCGCGCCGACGTCACGCCGCCACGGGGTGGGCGGAGCTTCCCCCCTCGCCCCGCCCTTTCCCCTTCCCTGGCCACGCCCCCTACCCTCCGAGGGGCGGGGCCCGCGCGCCACGCGCCGCCCGCCGCCATCTTCTCCCCTCTCGCGAGACCCGCCTCGCTCTGAGCGCGCGGGGGGGGGGGGGGGGGAGGGGGATGAAATCTCGCGAGATCCCTGTTGCCGCCGCGCCGGGTTCTCGCGAGATCTCGAAGGCCACGCCTCCCCCTCCCTCCTTCCCCGCCCCTTCCTCCCCCCCCCCTCTCCCCCCCCCCCCACAGTCCGCCGGCAGCGCGCGCGCGGCGGCGGCCGCCGCCATTTTGCCGCTGGCCCGGTGGCTTCGGACTCCATTTCCCGTGAGCCCCGGGGCTGGGGGGGGGGGCGGGGGGGCACCGGGCCGGGGGGCGGCTTTGGGGTGGGGGGGAGGGAGATTGGGGGCGGCCATTTTGCGGCGGCGGATGGCGGCGGAGCGGCGGGGCTGAGGCGGAGCGGGAGGCGCCTCCCCCTCCCCCCCCCTCCCCCTCCCGTGAGGTGAGGCCGCGAGCGATCGGTAACGGGAGAGCGGGGACCCCCCCCTCCCCCTCCGAGGGAAAGGGCGGGAAAGGGGGGAGGGGACCCCGGTGTGGGGCAGGCGACCCCCGTGGGGCACCCAAGTGGGGCCGCGTGTGGGGCAGGCAGAGGGTCCCTCTGTGGGGCTGAGGGTCCGAGATGTGGGGCAGTGGACCTTCGTGGGGCCTGGGGGGCCCCCAAGTGGGGCAAGGGGGCCGGGTGTGGGGCAGGCTGAGGGCCTTTCTGTGGGGCTGAGGGTCCAAGATGTGGGGCGGGGGACCCCGGTGTGCGGCGGCCAAAGGCTCCCTCTGCGGGCCTCGGGATCCAAAGTGTGGGGCAGGGATCGCCCGTGGGGCTGGGGGGGCCCCCAGCTGGGGCCTGGTGGGGGGCGAGGGGCCTCCGTGTGGGGCAGCCTGAGGGCCCTCTCTGTGGGGCTTGAGGTCCAAGATGTGGGGCAGGGGACCCCCATGCGGGGCAGGCAGGGGCTCCCTCTGTGGGGCAGGGGACGTGTGTGTGGGGCGATGGACCCTCATGTGGGGCAGCCAGAGGGACTTACACGTGGGGCACCCCCCGGCTGTTGCTGTGGGGCAGGGGGCCCCCTCATGGGGCCTGGGGACCCCGGTGTGGGACACCCTGAGGGTCCCGCTGTGGGGCAGGGGATCTCCATGTGGGGCTTGGGGACCCCGCTATGGGGCAGGGGACCTTTCTGTGGGGCACCTGTAGGGCCTCCGATGTGGGGCACCCCATGGGTGTTGCTGTGGCACAGGGGACCCCCAAGTGGGTCACACACACCCCCCCCCCAGTGCAGGTCAAAGTTCAGAGGGTGCCTGGGGTCAGGCGGGGGGGAGGGGGGGTGTCACCATGGGGGGGGGGAGGGCAGGACCCATTTGAGGGGGTGTGAGCACCTGTTTGGGGGGGGTCAGCACCCATTGGGGGGGTGGCACCCATTGAGGGGGTGTGAGTACCTATTTTGGGGGGTCAGCACCCATTTGGGAGGGTTGTACCCATTTTGGGGGGGCTCAGCACCCGTTTGGGGGGCTTAGCACCCACTGAGGGGGGAGCAGCACCCACAGGGGGGTGTCAATATCGGGGGGGTCAGCACCCCTGGGGGTGTCAGCACCCATGGGTGGGGGTCACCCACTGTTCCCCTCTCTCTGTGTGTCGTGTGTCCCCCCCCCCCGCCAGGAGCGGCCCCCCCCGCACCACCGACACCGTGGAAGTGGAGTGTGAGGAGGAGGAGGAGGGCCCCGCGCACACAGGTGGGGCGGCAGCACCCATGGGTGCTGGGGGTGGGGGGGGGGCAGCACCCATGGGTGTCCCCCCTCACCCTGACCCCTTATTCCGCCCCCCCCCAGAGCGCAGGCTGGGCCGCCCAGGGGCCCAGGAGCTGGACCAGGATGAGGCCCCCCCTTCCCAGCATGCCCTGGGGCAGGCGGGGGGCCCCGGGGCCCCCCCACCTCGCCCCCACCCGCCGCTGCACCCCCAGGTGAGGGGGGGGGGCTGGGGAGGGAGCACCCAACACCCCCCCCGGACCCGTCTGGGAGGGGGCTCTGCCCCCAAAGTGACCCCCCCCCAAAGTGATCTCTGCCCCCCAAGTGACTTCCCCCCCAAGTGACCCACCCCAAACCCACCTCCCACCCCCTTACAGCCCCCCCAGCTCTTTTATACCCCCCGTAGACCCCCCCAATTCCCCACAGACCCCCCCAAAAACCCCCCAGACTCCCCTGCCGCCTGTAACGCCCCGACTCCCTATAGAACCCCCCCACCTCTTCTGTGCCCCCCAACTACCCATAGGCCCCCCCCAAATTCACGCACGTCCCCTTATAGACCCCCAAGACCCCCCCAACTCCTCATAGTCCCCCCAGATTCCCCCATAGACCCCCCCCAAACTCCTCTTGCTCCCCCACCCCATTATAGTCCCCCACCAGACTCCCCCCCCATGTCTCCCCCCCCCAAACCTCATTCCCGACCCCTGTTTCCACCCCTTCCCCCCCCAAGATTTACCCCCCAGCCCCACCTCCCCCCAAAACCTGACCCCCTGGTCCTGTGTCATTGTCCGCCCCCCCAGCTCCCCCCGGCCAGAATGACGGGCAGCAACCCGGTGTCCCCCGCCTCCTCGGGCTCCCCCGGCAGCGTCTCGCCCCCCGCCTCCTCACCGGCCCCCCCCCGCCCTGATGGCCCCCCCGGCCCCCCGGAGCCCCCCAGCCTCTGGGACAAGACCCACGCCGAGATCGCCGAGCAGGCTAAGCACGTAAGCACCGACCCCCCCCACGTTTTGGCTTCTAGGCCCAGAGTCTTCCTCCAGCAGTGGGGGGGCGGGGGGCGGAATTGAGGGGCACTTGGGGGGCTCAGCCCCATAACTGGTGCTGGAGAGTGTCGGGTGTCATCTGGGGGGGTTCGGAGGGCACTTGCGGGTGGCTCAGCGCTATACTAGCCACTGGAGAGTCTCGAGTGTCATGGGGGGGGGATTGGGCAGCACTTGGGGGGCTCAGCCCCATAGCTGGTGCTGGAAAGTCCCGCGTGTCATCTGGGGGGCACTTGGAGGGTGGCTCAGCCCTATAGAACCCGCTGCAGAATTTCAGTGTTTTTCTAGACCTATTTTTTGGGACAATTGAAGGCGATTTTTGGGGGTGATTTGACCTGACCCAACCCTATATCAGCCCTCGGAGAATCTCTGCTGCCGCATAGGGATTTTGGGGGGGTTTTGGGGTGTGGTTGACCCCCTGCTGTGCCCCCCTCTCTCCCCCAGGAGGCGGAGGTGGAGCACCGGGTGGCAGAGATGAAGCGTGAAGGTTTCTGGTCCTTACGACGGTTGCCCAAAGTCCCGGAACCGGCCCGACCCAAGGTCCACTGGGACTATCTCTGCGAGGAGATGCAGTGGTTGGCTGCCGACTTCGCCCAGGAACGGCGTTGGAAGAGGGGCGTGGCCCGCAAGGTAGGGGGCCCCACCCTCTTTTCAGCCAATGGGGGAGGCTCAACCCAGTAGGAGCCGCTGGAGAGCCTCTGGTGGCATCTCGGAGGAGTTTGAAGGAGGTTCGACCCCCTGGAGAAGCTCTGGTGGCATCTCAGAGGGCTTCGTAAGAACTTTAGGGAAGGTTAACCCCCTCGAGAATCTCTGATCACATCTCGCAGGGGTTTGGAGAAGCTTTAGAGAAGGTTCAGCCCCCCCAGAGAAGTTCTGGTGGCATCTCAGAGGCGTTTGGAGGAACTTTGGTTGAGGTCTGACTCTTTGGAGAATCTCTGATGGCATGTCAGAAGGGTTTGGAGGAGCTTTAGAGAAGGTTCAACCACCCCAGAGAATCTCTGGTGGCATCTCAGGGGGGTTTGGAGGAGTTTTAGGGGAGACTCAAGCTCCTGGAGAAGCTCTGGTGGCATCTCAGGGGGGTTTGGAGGAGGCTCAGCCCTACAGCAGCCCCTTCCTCATCTTGGGCGCTTGGAGGTCCCTCCTGGTGGGTGCCACCCCCACCCATGGGTGTCCCCCCCACCCACGGGTGTCCCCCTTCCCCCCAGGTGGTGCGGATGGTGATGCGTCACCACGAGGAGCAGCGGCAGAAGGAGGAACGGGCCAAGCGGGAGGAACAGGCCAAGCTGCGCCGGGTGGCCGCCGCCATCGCCAAGGAGGTCAAGCAGTTCTGGAGCAACGTGGAGAAGGTGAGGACCACCCCCCTCCCCCCACCTCCCCCCCGGTGATGCCCACCCATGGGTGGCTTCTCACGGCCTTTGGGTCTCACCAGGGTTTTTGCATGTTGTGCTTTGGGTGGGGAGGAACTGGGTGGCCACCACCCACGGAGCACTCTTAGGTGCTTAGCAGGACTTATTTAGCTACTTGTAGACCACCAGTGTTCTTGAGTGGCTACTTAGGTCTTCTTCGTGGCTACCAAATTTTGGGGCTGTCAGATGCGGCTAGCGTATTGGCAATTAGAGTTCATTTGGTCTCCAGAGCACTCCACAGACCCAGCATGTCTGTGGCCGCCCATGGGCCACCAAGGCTTTTAGGTGGCCACCAAGCTCGGGGGCACCCAGAAGTTCTTCGTACTCTGGCGCTTTTCAGCCTGGCCACCTCTGGGCTACCAACAGCTCCTGGGTGGCCATTAGTTCCAGGGCACCCATGGGTGCTTGGCAGCATGTCTGTGGCCACCCATGGGTTACCAACGTTTCTGAGTGGCCACTAAGGCTTCTAGGTGGCTACCAAGCTGTGAGGCACCCAAAGGTTCTTAACGCTCTGGTGCTTTTCAGCCTGGCCACCCCTGGGCTACCAACAGCTCCTGGGTGGCCACCAGCTCCAGGGTACCCATGGTGGGTACCCAATGTGGTACCCAGCACCACGTTGCTGACTACCAAATTAGTCTGTGTGGCCACCACACTCTGGAACACCCAGACGTGTTTAGCACGTAATTTTTTTCTAGCATGACTGCCACTGGGCTACCAAATTATCTCAGGGGGCTACCAAATTATCTCAGGTGGCCGCCAATCTCCTGGGGCAGCCATGGGTGCAGAGCACCATGTACTCATCACTCTGGCCTACCAGTCCTCTTGAATGGCTACCACACAAAGGTGCTTGGCAGCCCGTAAACCTACCACCGCTGGATTACCGAAACACCTGGGTGGCTACCACCCATTGGGTGTCCCCACCCCCAGTTCCCTTCCAGCCTGGTCATTCACTGGGCTATCAGCCCTCGCTGGGTGGCCACTAACTCCTGGGGCACCCAAGGGGGCCCAGCACTACATCTGGGCTACCAAATTTCTTTGGGTGGCCATTACCCCCAGGAGACCCAAGAGTGCTCAGCAGCACGTTTCCAAACCCCACTGGGCTACCAAGTTGTCTCGGGTGTCTACCATCACTTTTGGTAGCCACTTTGTTCTGATGTTCTAGTGTTGCAGCATGTGGCTACTGGGCGCCCATAGTGGTTGGTGGGTGGTTGGCCAGTGGGTGCCCACGGTGGTCAGCAGGTGGCCAGTGGGTGCCCTTGGTGGCGATTGGGTGGCCATTGGTCCATTGTGCTGGCTCGTGGGTGGCTGTCAGGCTCCATGGTGGCCAGTGGTTACCTACAGTGGCTGGTGGTGGCCCATTGGTTGGCTTTGGTGGCCACTGAGTGGCTGTTGGGTGGCCAATGAGTGGCGTTGGATGGTTCTTGGCCACCCTTGGTGGCCGTTGGGTGGCTGGTGGTTGCCCATGGTGGCTGTTGGGTGGCCACTGAGTGGCATTGGGTGGTTCTTGGCCAACCTTGGTGGCCATTGGTGATCCATGGGGGTCATCAGACGACCTTAGGTGGCCATTGCTGACCTGTGATGGCCACTGGATGACATTGGATGGCTGTTAATAACACATGATGGCCATCGGGTGACATTGGGTGGCCATTGCTGACCCGTGGTGGCCATCAAGTGAGTTTGGGTGGCCATTGCTTACCCATGGTGGCCTCTGCTGACTTTGGGTGGCCATTGGTGACCCATGGTGACCATTGAATGACGTTGGATGTTTGTTAATGACTCATGATGGCCATCGGGTGATCTTGGTGGCCGTTGGTGACCCGTGGTGGCCAGTGGATGACAGTGGATGGCCGTTAATGACCCGTGGTGGTCATTGGGTGACATTGGGTGGCCATTGCTGACCCGTCGTGGCCATTGTGTGGCTGTTGGTGACCTGTGGTGGCCATTGGTTGGCTGATGGTGACACGGGGTGGCCGTTGGATGACATGGGATGGCTGATAATGACCCATGGTGGCCATTGGGTGACCTTGGGTGGCCGTTGCCGACCCATGGTGGCCGTAGGGTAACATTGAATGGCTGGTAATGTCACATGATAGCCATTGGGGGACCTTGGGTGGCTGTTGGTGACCCGTGATGGCTATTGGGTGGCCCTTGGTGACCCATGGTAGCCATTGGGTAGCTGTTGGTGACCTACGGTGGTCATTGGATGACATGGGATGGCTGTTAATGACCCATGGTGGTCATTGGGTGGCAGTTGGATGACCTTGGCTGGCCATTGCTGACCCATGGTGGCCATTGGATGACCTTGGATGGCTTTAACGATCCATGGTGGCCGATGGGTGACCTGGGCTGGCTGCTGGTGACCTGTGGTGGTTGTTGCATGATGTTGGATGGCTGTTACTGGCCCGTGGTGGTCATTGGGTAGTTCCCTGTGACCGGTGGTGGCCGTTGCATGACGTTGTGTGGCCGTTGCTAACCCTTGGTGGCCTTTGGGTGGACGTTGGTGACCCATGGTGGTCGTTGCATGACATTGCATGGCTGTTAATGGCTCATGGTTGTCATTGGGTGGCCGTTGCGGATCCGTGGTGGCTGTTGGTTGATCTGTGGTGGCCGTTGGATGACATTAGATGGCTGTTGTTGACACGTGATGGCTGTTGGATGACATTAGATGGCTGTTGTTGACACGTGATGGCTGTTGGGTGACCTTGGGTGGCCATTGCTGACCCGTGGTGGCCATTGGGTGACCATTGCTGACCTGTGATGGCCATTGGGTGACCTTGGGTGGCCGTTGCTGACCCATGGTGGCCGTTGAGTGACCCTGGGTGACGATTGCTGACCCGCGATGGCCATTGGGTGACCTTGGGTGGCCGTTGCTGACCTGTGGTGGCCGTTGGGTGATGTTGGGTGACCATTGCTGACCCGCAATGGCTGTTGGGTGACTATTGCTGACCCATGATGGCTATTGGGTGACCTTGGGTGGCCGTTTTTGACCCATGGTGGCCACTGGGTGACCGTTGCTGACCCATGATGGCTGTTGGGTGACCTTGGGTGGCCGTTCCTGATCCGTGGTGGCCATTGGGTGACCATTGTTGACCCGTGATGGCCGTTGGGTGACCTTGGGTGTCCGTTGCTGACCTGTGGTGGCCGTTGGGTGACCATTGTTGACCTGTGATGGCCGTTGGGTGATCATTGTTGACTTGTGACAGCCATTGGGTGATCTTGGGTGGATGTTCCTGACCCGTAGTGGCCATCGGGTGACCATTGTTGACCCATGATGGCCATTGGGTGACCTGGGCTGGCAGTTGGTGACCCATGGTGGCCGTTGGGTGCTGATTGGTGGGTGCTGGCCCAGGTGGTGCAGTTCAAGCAGCAGTCCCGGCTGGAGGAGAAGCGGAAGAAGGCCCTGGACCTGCAGCTGGACTTCATCGTGGGCCAGACCGAGAAGTACTCGGACCTCCTGAGCCGCAGCCTCAACGCCCCCCGCCGCGGCCCCCCCAACCCCCACCGCCACCTCGCCCCCCAAGGTGGGGCCACCGCCGCGGGGACGGGGGACAGGGACAGCCCGGGGACGCAGGAGCACCCCGAGTCAGGGGGGACACCTGGGGAGGTGGGGGTGCAGGGAGGGACATGGGGCACGCAAGGGGGTTGGGGACATGGGGACCCAGGGGGGGATTGGAGCACCCAGGGGGGCTGGGGACACAGGAGGGGACATAGGGGCACCCAGGGGGGTTGGGGACACTTGGGGACATGGGGACACAGGAAGGGACTCGGGGCACCCAGGGGGGCTGGGGACACTGGGGAGAGGGGTGAGGGCATTTGGGGACGCAGGGGCACCCAGGGGGGTTGGGGGCACTGGGGCACATGGGGACACAGGAGGGGACACTTGGAGATATGGGGACACAGGAAAGGATTCGGGGCACCCAGGGGTGCTGGGGACACACAGGGACGTGGGGACACAGGAGGGGGCACGGGGAACCCAGGGGGGCTGGGGACACTCCGGGGACATGGGGCACCAGGGGGGCTGGGGACACTTGGGGACACAGGAGGGGACACGGGGCACCCAGGGGGGCTGGGGAGGGGACAGAGGGGATGTGGTCCATCAATGGGGACAGGGAAAAAGGGGATGGGGCCACCCATGGGTGCTGGGGAGGGGACAGGGCCCCCTGGAGGGGAGGGGACAAGGAGCTCCCAGGGCCACCCATGGGTGCCGACCCCCCCTCTCCCTCCCCCCCCCGCCCCCCCGCAGATGGGGACACGGAGCCACCGGATGAGGATGTCACCGAGGGTCCCTCCCCCGAGGGGCGCCGCCGGGAGGGGGAGGTACCCTTGGAGGAGCTGCTGGGCTCCCTGCCCCCCCAGGTACCCCCCCACCCCGTCCCCTGCCTCGGGGACGCCCCTGTCACCCCTTTGTCACCCCTTTGTCACCCCCCTCTCCGCCATCGCCCCCAGGCGCTGCTGCGGAGGAACAAGCGGCCCTGGGAGCCCCGCGAGGAGGACGAGGAGTTCGCGGCTGAGGAGGAAGGTGAGGACGGGGTGGGGGGCACCCAGTCGTGGGGCTCTGTCACCCAATCGTGGGGCTCTGTCACCCGTCCTGGGGGGTCTGTCACCCAATTGAGGGGTCTGTTACCCATTTGCAGGTCTGTGTCACCCGTCTTTGGGGTCTGTCACCCAGTTGAGGGGCTCCGTCACCCACTTGAGGGTCTCTGGCACCCTTCCTTGGGCTCTGTCACCCATTTCTGGGGTTCTGTCACCTGTCTTTGGGCTCTGTCCTCCATCAGCAAGGGTCTGTCACCCAGCTGAGGGGCTCCGTCACCCGTCCTTGGGGTCTGTCACCCAGTTGAGGGGCTCTGTCCCCTGTCCTCGGGGTCTGTCACCCAGCTGAGGGGCTCCGTCACCCGTCCTTGGGGTCTGTCACCCAGCTGAGGGGCTCCGTCACCCGTCCTTGGGGTCTGTCACCCAGTTGAGGGGCTCTGTCCCCTGTCCTCGGGGTCTGTCACCCAGCTGAGGGGCTCCGTCACCCGTCCTTGGGGTCTGTCACCCAGTTGAGGGGCTCTGTCCCCTGTCCTTGGGGTCTGTCACCCAGCTGAGGGGCTCTGTCCCCTGTCCTCGGGGTCTGTCACCCCTCTTGGGGCTACTGTCACCCCCCCAGCTCTGCTGCATCCCCTGGGCTGGGTCCCCCCCAGGGCTGTCACCCCCCAACTTGGGGATCCTGTCACACCACCCCCACCCGCCCCCCCTCCCGGCGCCGATGTCACCCCCCGGGGCTGATGTCCCCCCCACCCTGGGCCGATGTCCCTGCACAGGTGAGGACGAGGAGGAGACGATCGCGGCACAGGAGCGGCTGGAGGGTGACGTCGACCACAAGCAGGAGCTGGACGACCTGGCCCGCGAGGGTAGGGACAGCACCCATGGGTGCCCCCGTCTGTGTCCCCCCCAGCACCCATGGGAGCCCCCCCCACCCCATGGGTGCCCCCCAGCGCACGAGTCCCTGTCCACCCACCCTCCGCCATGGGAGCCCCCCAGCACTGATGGGTCCCCACCAGCACCTGTGGGTGCCCACCACACCTCTGTGGGTCCCCAGCACCCATGGGTGCCCCCTCGCCCCCATGGGAGCCCCCCCCACCAGAACCCCATGGGTGTCCCCCAGTCCCAATGGGTGCTCCCCCACCTCTCCGTGGGTGCCCCTCCCACCCCCGTGGGAGCCCCCCACCAGAACCCGCGGGTGCCCCCTCAGCACCCACGGGTGCCCTCCCACACCCACGGGTACCCCCCAGCACCCACACAGACCCACAGGGCACAGGCACACGCGTGTGCGGGGACACGCCTGGCAGGGGGGACATGGGGAGGGATGGGGGGGGTGAATTACAAGGACACGTGTGCAGGGACACAGGGGGACACGTGCGGGGGGGGACGTGGGGACATGCACGTGCCAGGGATGGGGGGGGCGGGGGCACACGTGTGTGCAGGGGACACAGATGTGTGTGAGGGGACACGTGTGTGGGGAGACACAGGGATGTGCCTGCGCAGGGACACGTGTAGGGGCACGCAGGGACACGTATGTGCGGGGACATGGGGCACACGTGAGTGCGGGGACGTGGGGCACACGCGTGTGGACTTGGGGGATGGGTGTGTGCGGGGACACGGGAACACGCGCGGGGATGTGTGTGGACAAAGGGTTTACGCGTGTGCGGGAACATGGAGACACATATGGACGGCGACACATGCGGATACGGAAACGTGTGCAGGGACGTAGGAACGTGTGTGCGGGGACACGGGGACACGTGTGTGCAGGAACGTGTGCGGCCGGGGAATGTGTGTGCGGGGACACGGGGATGTGTGTGTGCAGGGACACGGGCACACGTGTGCAGGGACGTGGGGACAGGCGTGTCCCGGGACACGGGGATGTGTGTCAGAACATAAGGACACGCGTGTGCCGGGGCACAACGTGTACGAGGACAGGGGGACACCCGTGTGCATGAGGCTATAGACGCAGTGTGCGAGGACACGGGGGACGCGCAAACACGTATGGGAAGATGCGAGGACACGTGTGTGCCAGGACACGCGGCCACATGTGTGTGAGGGCAGGGGTGCCCTGGGTCCTAGAGACCCCCACCCAGGGTGCCCCCCGCCCTGCCCGTGCCCCACGCGTGTCGAGGCGTGCTGAGGCGTGTGCGTGTCCGCAGGGGCGCTGCCGATGGAGGAGCTGCTGCAGCAGTACGCCGGCGCCTTCGCCGACTCCGACTGCGACTCCCCCCCCGGCGCCAGCAGCACCCGCTCGGGTAGGGACACCCCGGGGTGCTGGGTGGGGGCGGGACGACCCCCATGGGTGCTATAGGGCCCCCCTTGGTGCCGTAGGGTCACCCCTGGGTCCTAGAGACACCCACCCAATGCCATAGGGTCACCCCTGGGGGCCAATAGGGACCTCCTCAGTCCTGGAGACCTCCCCACCCAAGTGCTATAGGGCCACCCCTGGGTCCTAGGGACCCCACCCAATGCCATTGGGCCACGCCTGGGTGTCATAAGGGCCACCCCCGGGTCCTAGGGACCCCCACCCAATGCCATTGGGCCACGCCTGGGTGTCATAAGGGCCACCCCTGGGTCTTAGAGACCCCCACCTAGGTGCCGTAGGGTCAGCCCTGGGTCCTAGGGACCCCCACCCAGGTGCTGTAGGGTCACCTCTGGGTCCTAGAGACCCTCACCCAGTGCCATGGGCTTAGTCCTGGGTCCTAGAGACCACCCCTGGGTACCATAGAGCCACCCATGGGTGCTGCAGCCCCGCTCCCAGCACCCATGTTCCACCCCCACCCCCCCAGACTCGCCGGTGGCCGAGAGCGATGACGAGGAGGAGGAGGAAGAGGACGAGGATGAGGAGGAAGAGGAGGAAGATGAAGAAGAGGAAGAGGAGGAAGAAGAAGAGGAGGAAGAGGAGGAGGAAGAGGAGCAGGAGGAGACCGAGGCAGGTGCTCCCGCCACCGAGGACCCTTCCCCGCCCCCAGGCACCCAAGAGCACCGAGGGGGGCCCCCGCCCGCAGCCCCCCAGCCTCCCTCCACCACCCCCACCCCCAAGAAGGAGATCACTGACATCGCTGCCGCCGCCGAGAGCCTCCAACCCAAGGGCTACACCTTGGCCACCACCCAGGTAACCCCTCCCCCGGCCCAGCCAGCACCTATGGGTGCTGTGGGAAGGGGGTCACCCACCTCTGACACACCCCCCCACCACCACCTCCAGGTGAAGACGCCCATCCCCCACCTGCTCCGGGGCACCCTCCGGGAGTACCAGCACATCGGGCTGGACTGGTTGGTCACCATGTACGAGAAGAAACTCAACGGAATCTTGGCCGACGAGATGGGGTTGGGCAAGACCATCCAGACCATCTCCCTTCTGGCCCACCTCGCCTGCGAGAAGGGTGAGGGGTGCCCTTCACCCACCCGCCTTGGGAGGTCCCTGGTCTCTGCCGGGCCTTGGGAGGTGGTGGGCGTCTTGGGTGGGAGCTGCTTGGGCACCTTTGAGTGCTGTGGGGGCTTTGTAGGGCTCATGTAGGTTGTCCTTGGGGACGCTTGGCTGCTCCGGGGTGTTTGTGGTGTCTTTAGAGCTCATCTAGGTTCTTCTTGGGTACCTTTGGGTGCTGTGGGGTCTTTGTAGGGCCCATCTTCGTTGTCCTTGGGTACCTTTGGGTGCTCTGGGGGTTTTGTAGGGTCTCTAAGGCCCAACTGAGCAACTTTGGCTGCCGTGAGGTGTTTGTAGGGTCTTTAGGGCCCATCTTGGTTGTCCTTCGGTCCCCTTGGGTGCTGTGGGGTGTTTGTGGGGTCTTTAAGGCCCATCTTGGTTGTCCTTCGGTCCCCTTGGGTGCTGTGGGGTGTTTGTGGGGTCTTTAAGGCCCATCTAGGTTCTCCTTGAGCACCTTTGGGTGCTGTGGGGGCTTTATAGGGTCTCTGGGGCCCATCTGAGCACCCTCAGGTGCTGTGGGGTTGTTGTAGGGTCTTTAGAACTCATCTAGATTGTTCTCGGGTCTTGTAGGCTGTTTGTGGGGACGTTATTGCCCCGTCTACGTTCTCGTTGGGCACCTTTGGGTGCTGCGGGGTCTTTGTAGGGTCTGTAGATTCTCATGTGTTCCCCGAGCACCCATGGGTTCTGTAGGCTGCTGATAGGGTTTGTAGGTCCCCATGGTCTCCCTGAGCACCCATGGGTGCTGGGGGCTCCTTATGGGGTCTGTAGGTCTTCATGGTCTCCCTGAGCACCCATGGGTGCTGTAGGCTGCTTGTAGGATCAGTAGGTCTTCATGGGCTCTCTCATCACCCATGGGTGCTGTGGGCTCTTTGTAGCATCTGTACGTCCCCACGGGCTCCCCCAGCACCCGTGGGTGCCCCCCACCCCTTCTCCTGACGCCACCCCCGCTCCCCGCAGGCAGCTGGGGCCCCCACCTCATCATTGTGCCCACCAGCGTGATGCTCAACTGGGAGATGGAGCTGAAGCGCTGGTGCCCCAGTTTCAAGATCCTCACCTACTACGGGGCGCAGAAGGAGCGCCGGCTGAAGCGGCAGGTGAACCCCAACCCCCACGGGGTGGGATGGGGGGGTCCCTTGACCTCCCCCCCCCCACCCACCCCTGACCCTCATGGGTGCCCCCCACCCAGGGCTGGACCAAACCCAACGCCTTCCACGTGTGCATCACCTCCTACAAGCTGGTCCTGCAGGACCACCAGGCTTTCCGCCGGAAGAACTGGAAGTACCTGATCCTGGACGAGGCCCAGAACATCAAGAACTTCAAGTCCCAGCGGTGGCAGTCGCTCCTCAACTTCAACAGGTCCTGGGGGGGCGCCCACGGGTGCCCTGTGGGTGCCTTGTAGCTGCCCATGGGGGCTCTGCATCCCCCCAGGAGCACCCGTGGGTGCCTTGTATCCGCCTGGGGGGCACCTGCAGCACCCTGGGAAGGGGAGGGGGGGCTTTGTAGCTGCCTGGGGGTACCTGTAGGTGCATGGGGACCCCCGTGGGTGCTCTCTTTGCCCTCCCCGGGAGGCACCCATGGGTGCTGACCGGGTGTCGTCGCCTCCCCCCGCAGCCAGCGGCGGCTGCTGCTGACGGGGACGCCGCTGCAGAACAGCCTGATGGAGCTGTGGTCCCTCATGCACTTCCTGATGCCCCGCGTCTTCCAGTCCCACCGGGAGTTCAAGGAATGGTTCTCCAACCCCCTCACCGGCATGATCGAGGGCAGCCAGGAGTACAACGAGAGCCTCGTCAAGCGCCTCCACAAGGTGGGGGAGGGGGGCACCCCAAAAATTTGGGGGCGGGGGGCAGGGAGGGGGTTGAGGCCCCATTCGGGGGGGCTGGGACCCGCTTTGGGGCAGAGGTTGGGGAAGGTGGTCCCTGGTTTGGTGTGTACCCGGGGGGGGGTGACCGCCCAGTCTTAGGGTGCAGCTGGATGGGGGTGACCCCCGTTTTTAGGTGACCCCCGTTTCCGAGCACAGCTCGATGGGGGTGACCCCCGTTTTTAGGTGACCCCCGTTTCCGAGCACAGCTCGGTGGGGGTGAGCCCCGTTTTTAGGTGACCCCCATTTTGGGGCGCAGCTGGGTGGGGGTGACCCCCACTTTGGGGGCGCCCCCCCTGTTTCGGGGCACAGCCGGCTGGCAGTACCCCCTTTTGTCACCTCCCCCCAGCTCCACGGTGGGGCTGACCGTTACCCCATTCCCCACCCTGCCCGGGTTCCTCCTCCCACCCCGCCTTATTTTGGGGGGGGGGGGTCACCCCTATTTTGTTGGGTGGAACCCCCCAACAAGGCGGCAGCTGACTGGCTGCTCCCCCAGGTGCTCCGCCCCTTCCTCCTGCGGCGGCTGAAGGTGGACGTGGAGAAGCAGATGCCCAAGAAGTACGAGCACGTCCTCAAGTGCCGCCTCTCCAAGCGCCAGCGCTACCTCTACGACGACTTCATGGGCCAAGCCAGGTGGGCGGCGCGTCCCCACCGGTGTCCCCCACGTGTCACCTCGCACCCCCCCACCCCCCCCCCCCGCCTCACCTGCCCCCTTTGTCCTCCCTCTCGGCAGCACCAAGGCCACTTTGGCCAGCGGTCACTTCATGAGCGTCATCAACGTGCTGATGCAGCTGCGCAAGGTGTGCAACCACCCCGACCTCTTCGAGCCCCGGCCCGTCCACTCGCCCTTCATCACCGAGGGCATCTGCTTCGTCACCGCCTCCCTCGTCCTCCGCGCCCTCGACCCCGACCCCTTCAAGGTGACAATGCTGGGGGGACAGGGTGGGGGATGGCACGCCAAGGGGATTGATCTGGGGAGGAGGTTGGGGGGCAACAGGAGGTGGTTTGAGGGGTGGCGTTGGGTGCCCTGGTGGTGTCGCCGGCACCCAGGGGCGCTAGGGTGGCCTTGTGGTGGCACTTCTGGGGAGGTAGAGGACATGGGAAGCGTCAGGTGAAGGGCTCAAGGTCTTCTTGACCAAGGTTATGGAGATATGGGCGAGATGGAGGGGTGGCCCCAGGTGTCCTAGGCCACCACGTCGTTGTCACCGTAACTGGGGTCACCATCGTGACTTGTGGTGGCACTTCTGGGGAGGTAGAGGACACGGGAAGCATCGTGTGAAGGGTTCGAAGTGTTCTTGGCCAGGGTAATGGGGACACCGATGACATTTAGAGGTAGCCTGAGGTGGCACAGGCCATCCTGTCGTTGTCACCAGCACTTGGGGTCTCTAGCATGGTCCTGTGTCTTTGTGGTGGTGGTGGCACTTCTGGGGACACACAGGACCTCAGGTGCACCAGGTGCAGGGTTCAAGGTCTTCTTGAGCAGGGTTCTGGGGACCCGGGTGAGATAGGGGGGTGGCCCAAGGTGACACAGGGTGTGCTGGCACCTGGGGACACCAGCATGATCTGTGGTGGCACTTGTGGGGACATAGAGGCCATGAGGACACAGCAGCCAGGTGGCTTAAGGTCTTCTTGGCCAAAGTTATGGGACCACAGGCTAGATGGAGGTGTGGCCCCTGGTGTCACAGGCCACCGTGTCGTTGTCACCACCACCCAGGGTCCCCAGCGTGGCCCCGTGTCTCGCTGGTGACAGTTCTGGCGATGCTGAGGCCATGGGGACACACCAGCCGCATGGCTCGTGGCGCCCGGCTTATGGGGGACACAGGTGACGTGGGGATGGTCTGAGGTGACACGGGCCACCCTGTCGTTGTCCCCAGCACGTGGACATGGGGCTGTTTGACCTGGTGACCCTGGAGGGACGGGTGTCCCGCTACGCCGCCGACACCTTCCTGCCCCGCTGGCGGGTGACGCGTCGCCTGGTCGAGGACGTCGCCGCCGCCCCTGACCCCCCCCCGCGCCCCAAGCCCGTCCGCATGAAAGTCAACCGGTGAGGGGGACACTGGGGTGGCCTTGGGGACGCTGGGGGCACTGAGGTGGTGGCGGGGCCCTTGGGGACACCAGGGGTCTTGGGGATGCTGGGATGGCCTTGGGGACACTATGGTTGCCTTGGGGTCACTGGGGTGCTGGTAGGACCCTTGGGGAGACCACGGGTGGCCTTGGGGACATCAGGGGCACCGGGGGGTTAATGAGATGGTGGTAGAGCTCCTTGGGCGTGGCAGGGAGCCCTTGGGGACACCATGGGCGCCTTTGGGGACACTCGGGATGGCCTTGAGGACACCGTGGGGTCAGTGAGATGGGGGTGGGACCCTTGGGGACACCATGGGCGCCTTTGGGGACACTCGGGATGGCCTTGAGGACACGAGGGGGTCAATGAGACGGGGGTGGAAGCCCTTGGGGACACCATGGGCGCCTTTGGGGACACTCGGGATGGCCTTGAGGACACCATGGGGTCAATGAGATGGGGGTGGGACCCTTGGGGACACCATGGGCGCCTTTGGGGACACTCGGGATGGCCTTGAGGACACCATGGGGTCAGTGAGATGGGGGTGGGAGCCCTTGGGGACACCATGGGCGCCTTTGGGGACACTCGGGATGGCCTTGAGGACACCATGGGGTCAATGAGATGGGGGTGGGAGCCCTTGGGGACACCATGGGCGCCTTTGGGGACACTCGGGATGGCCTTGAGGACACCATGGGGTCAATGAGATGGGGGTGGGACCCTTGGGGACACCATGGGCGCCTTTGGGGACACTCGGGATGGCCTTGAGGACACCATGGGGTCAATGAGATGGGGGTGGGACCCTTGGGGACACTGTGGGTGGGCTTCTGGACACTTGGGATGGCCTTGGGGACACTGTGGGCACCAGGGGGGCGGTGAGGTGGTGGTGGGACCCTCGGGGACATCACCGTGGCGGGGGTGGGGGGAGGGTCAGGGTACTGGGCGGGGGGGGTGGGGTGCTTGGGGGTGGGGCCGGGGGTGTGACACTCCCCCCTTCCCCCCCATCCCTGCCCCCCCCAGGATGCTGCAGCCAATCCCGAAGGCCGAGAGCCGGGCGGTGCTGCTGCTCAACACCCCCCGCCCGGGGGCAGGGCCCCCCCTGGGGGTGCTGCCCCTCGGCCACGCCCCCCCGCCGCCTGGCCACGCCCCCCAGCCCGCCGGCCACGCCCCACCGCCTGCTGGCCACGCCCCCGTGCTGGTTAGCCCGGCCCCCTCCACGGGCATCACCCTTGGCCCCGCCCTCCTGGCTGCCGGCCCCGCCCCTCCCGCCACCGGGGCCCCACCCCCCGCGGCCGCTGGCCCCGCCCCCCTGCTGCCCCCGGGGGGGGCGGGGCTGGGGCTGGGGCTGGGATTGGCCCTGGCGGCCCCGCCCCGGGCCACGCCCACACTGCTGCCTGCACTGGCTCCGCCCCCCGCTGGTCCCGCCCAAGGTGAGAAGGCAGGGGCGGGGTGGGCGGGGCTTAAAAAGAGGCTGAGCTCCGGGAGTGGTGGGTGGGCGGGGTGTAAGGGGGGTGGGGCTTAAAGTGGGCGTGGCCTGGGTGGAGGTGGGTGTGGCTTGAGGGGACATGGGCGGGGTTTGGCTGAAGGGGTGGGGCTCGCAGGCCATTCATGGCCGTGCGGTGGGCGGGGCTTATTTAAAGGGGCGGGGCCAGCCCCTGGCCCTGGGCTCTGCCCAAGGGGGCCGGGGGCCAGGATGGGTGGGGTGGGCTACATGGATAGGACTTGCGGCTAGTGGGCAGGGCTTGTGGCTAGTGGGTGGGGCCTCTCTTAACCCCTCCCCTCCCCACAGCTCTGCCCCCAGCTCCGCTGGCTGCCCCCCCCCCCACCGCTGCCGCCGCTGGTGCCCCCCGCCCCCCTCAGCCCCCCCCAAATTTGGGGGGCAAAGGGGGGGCCCCCTTGGCTGCCTACGCCCTGCCCGGCCCCGGCCCGCAGCGGCTACTGCTGGCCCCTGACATGCAAGCCCGCCTGCCCTGTGAGTAGCCTCCCCCCCACCCCACCCCCCCCCACCCCCCAACACCCCTCCCACTGCTTTACTTCAGGGGGGAAACCTAAAATGGGTGGGGGGAGGGAACAAATGGGGGGGGGGGACACCCTAAAACTGGGGGGGGGACACCCTAAAACTGGGGGGGACACCCCCCCAAAGGTGGGTGGAGGGAGACTAAAATTGCGTGGGTGTCCCGCCAAGGGTGGGTGGGGGACCCCAAAATGGGTGGGGGGGAAGACCTAAAGGTGGGTGGGAGACCCTAAAATGGGGGGGGGACACCAACAAACGGGGGTGTGGGGACCCTAAAATTTTTGGGGGGGAGGGCCTTAAATGTGTGCCCTCCCCCCTGGTAGCCGGCGAGGTGGTGAGCATCGGGCAACTGGCGGCGCTGGCCCAGCGGCCTGGGGGGGCCCCTGGAGGCGGGGGGGCAGCCCCCCCGGGGGGGGCCAAACCCCTCACCCTGCAGCTGCAGGGCAGCAAACTCACCCTGGCCGCTCCCCCCCTGCGGCACCTGGCCCTCGCCCCCCCCCGCGGCCTCCCACGTAAGTTTGGGGGACACACCACACCCCCCCCCCTTGCTGAACCCCCTCTTAGTACCGCCGCAGTCCCCCATTTTAACCCTGGGGGGCAGGGAATGGGGTGATCTGTCCCACCTTAGTTGCACCCTTAAAATGGGGGGGTCATTAATTGGGGGGGGGGGGGGGGTGTCATTAATTGGGGGAGGGTATTAATGGGGGGGGCCATTAATGGGTGGGGGGGGCCCAAGATGGGGAGGGGAACTCCTACCAATGGGGGAGGGAACCTTGAGGTGTGGGGGGGCACCCTGAAATGGGGGGGGGGACACCCCCAAGGGCTGGGGGGGGCCTTAAAATGGTTGTGGGGAGCCTAAAATGGGGGGGGGGGGCACCCAAAGCTGGGTGGGGGGGACCCTAAAATGGAGGGGGGGGGGCTAAAATGGGGGGGACACAGCCCCCAAAGGTGGGTGGCGGACCCCCCAAAGGTGGGAGGGAGGGGGGGATCCTAAAATGGGGGGGGGGGGCACTTTGGGGTGCCCCCTGACAGCCCCCTGTCCCGTCCCGTCCCCCCTCAATAGGGAACGTGGTGCATCTGGTGGCGGCCGGGGGGCAGCACCCGCTCCTGGGCCCCCCCGCCCAGGTCACCCTGCTGGCACCCGTCGCCCCCACGGCCCCCGCTGGGGCCCCCCCCGCCGGGCCCCCCCCCCAGCCCCCCACCATCGGCCTCCCCATCGCCACTGCCCAAGGTAAGGTTGGGGGGGGCATCTCTGGGTGCCCCTGAGCCCCCCAGACTGCTGGGAACCCCCCTTGGACCCCCCCCAGACCACCCCCAGTGCCCCTAATCCCTCCTTGGACCCCCCCAGAATCCCCTCTGGGTGCCTCGGAACCCCCCCAGCACCCCTATGGGTGCCCTTAAGACCCCTTGGACCCTCCCCGGGTGCCCCTAAGCCCCACTTGGACCCCCCGCAGGAGCTTCTGGGTGCCATTAGCCCCCCCCCGCCCCTGCCCAGACCCCTTTGGGTGCGCCTGGAACCCCCCCAGACCCTGTTGGGTACCTCTGAGACCCCCCCGGACCCCCCTGGGTGACCCTGAGCCCCCTTGCATGCCCCCAGACCCCCCCTGGTACCCTTGCCCCCCCCCCCTTAGACCCCCATGGGTGCCCCTAAGCTCCCTTGGACCCCCCCAGACCCCACTGGGTGCCCCCTGGAGCCCCCTTGGACCTCCACCCGGACCCCCCCGGGTGCCCCCGGGACCCCCCCAGAGCCCCATGGGTGCTCTGAAGTCCCCCTGGAGCCCCCCAGACCCCCCTGGGTGGCCCCGGAACCCCACCCCCAGAGCCCCCTCAGGACCATTTTGGGTGCCACTGGGTGCTGGGGGGGGTGTCGGTTGTTTTTGCCGGGGGGGGGGTGTGGGGTGTGTGTGTGTATCTGACCAGTTTCACCCCCCCCCAGTGCCGACGCCACTGGTGAACAGTGGGGGGGTGGTGAAGATCGTGGTGCGCCAGGCCCCCCGCGATGGGCTGGCGGCCCCTGTGCCCCCCCCGGCCCCCCCACCCGCCCCACGACCCCCCCCGGCCCGACCCCTCCTGCGGGTGGTGCCCGCGCCCCCCCCCGCTGGCGTCGTCCCCCCTCCTGCCGCCACTGCAGCCGGACCCGATCTGATGGGTGAGTGCCTGACCCCCCCCCCCGCCAGCACCCATGGGTGCCCCCCACCCCTCTGGGCCCCACCCCCCCGCCACATGGCCCTGTGTGCCCCCACCCCACCCCCTTGGGGTCCCCTGTTGCTGGGGGCCCCCCCCTGCACCCCTGGGTGCCTCCTGATCCCCTGGGCCCCCCCCTCACCTCCCACATGGCCCTGGGAATTCCCCCCTGCACCCATGGGTGCCCTTTGACTCCCTGGCCCCTCCCCCGATCCTGCGTGCCCCCCCCACACCCTGGGGTGCCTCCCAGCCCTTGGTGGCCCCCCCAGGTGCCGTCAGCCCTTCCCCCGACCCCCCCCTCTTTTCTCTCTCCCCTGCAGCACCCGCAGCACCCCCCGCACCCCCCCCTACCACCGTCCCCCCGGGGACCCCCCTGGCTCCCCCCACCACTGCCGCCGCCGCCGCCCCCCCTCGAGAGGAGCCCGAGGGGCCGGGTGGGCCCAGTCCCCCCCCAGCACCTGCACCCCCCCGGCCGCCCCCCCGCCGCCAGCCCCCGCCCCCCCCACGCTCCCCCTTCTACCTGGTAAGGACCCTGGGAAATGGCGGGGGGGGGGCACCCGTAGGTGGGGGCACCTATGGGGGGGCTATGGGTGTAAGGGGAGGGGGGGCTGGGAGGATGCCCATGAGTGGGGGGCACTGGGGGGGTGGGGGTGGGTGTCGGTGGGGGAGTAAGGGGGATTGACGGGGCACCCATGGGTGGGGGGGCACCCTGGGGTCCCTGTGGGGGGGTAAGAGTGGATTTGGGTGGGGGACACTGGGGGGGTTCTGTAGGGGGGTAGGAGGGATTGGGGGGGTACCCATGAGTGGGGGGGGGCACCCTGGGGTCCCTCTGGGAGGGGGGTAAGAAGGGATTTGGGGGGGGATGCCCTGGGATGGGGATGCTGGGGCTGCTCTGGGGGCGCTGCGGGGGGGGTCTGGGGGGGTGCCGGGGGGGGTTTGGTCACACACCCACGTGTGCCCCCCCCCACCACCCCCCCCCCGGTCAGGAGTCCCTGGAGGCCAAGCGCGTGCGGGGCCGAGCGGAGCGGCTGGAGCGGCTGCTGCGGCTGAACGAGCTGCGCTGCGGGCTGGCCCCCGTCTACGGCAGCGAGGTTCTGGGGCTCTGCACCCTCACCCCCCCTGCGCCCCCCCCGGGGGGGGCCCTGGCCCGCGCCGTCCTCACCCCCCCCCAGCGCCTGCACCAGCTCCAGCCGCTCCTCGACAGGTACTTGGCGGGGGGGTGGGGGTTGGGGGGACCTAAGCGTCTTGGGGGGGCAGGGGGTTTTGGGGGGGGATCCAGGTGTCTTGGGGGGGGGGTGCCCAAGTGTCTTGGGGGGGGGGGGAGGGGGGGCAGGGGGGTTTGGGATGATCCAGGCTGTCGTGGGGGTTACCCAGGCATCCGGGGGGGGGGTGTCCCTAACTTTTTGCGTCCTGTGTGTCGTCCCCCCGCCCCCGCCAGGTTCATCTTCGTGCTGCCGGCGGTGGAAGCGCGGGGGGTGGCCCTGCACAGCGGGCGTCCCCCCCCCTGGCGGCAGCGGCAGCGCGCCCGGCTGGAGGAGCGGCTGCGGGAGGAGCTGGCGCCCCGGGGCCGAGCCCTGCACCGGGTGCTGCGCAGCATGCGCACCCACTTCCCCGACCTGCGCCTCATCCAGTACGACTGCGGTACGTGGGGCCAGCGCGGCCTCGGGGACAGCGGGGACGGGGGGGGACATCAGGGAGCCGGGTGCCGCAGGAGCACCCACTTGTCTGATCTCCCTTACCCGGTCCGGGGATGTCCGGGGACATGGAGGGTGTTCGGGGACGTTGGGGACATCGAGGGTGTTTGGGGACGTGGGGGGCGCTGGGGACATCAGGGAGGGACATGGGGGACATCGGGAGCTGGGTGGAGCACACGCGCCCCCTTCCCCCACCTGTGCCTCGTCCGACACGACTGCGGTATGTGGGGACATCAGGGACAGTGGGGGCGTTGGGGACATCAGGGACACGGGGGACGTCGGGGAGCTGCGTGCCGCAGGAGCACCCACTTGTCCGATCTCCCCATAATCTCCCTTGTGCAGTGCTGGGGATGCCTGGGGCCATGGAGGGTGTTTGGGGACGTTGGGGACATCGAGGGTGTTTGGGGACACTGGGGATGTGGGTGCCGCTGGGGACACTGGGGACACGGGGGGCGTTGGGGACATCAGGGACAACAGGGGACATCAGGGAGGTGGGTGCTGCACGACCACCCACTTGTCTGATCTGCCCCTAATCCCCCTCACCCAGTCCTGGGGACAGCTGGGGACACGGGGGACATCGGGGAGGCAGGAGGCATCCCATTGGGGACACTTGGGGACAACGGGGGTGTCAGGGAGATCAGGACTGATGTTCCTAATGCCGTCCCCGTGTCCCTCATGATGTTCTTGCTGATGTTCTTGTGTCTCTTACGATGGTCCCGTGTCCCCACTGATGTCCCCATTGATGGCCCGAAGTTCTCTCTGACGTCCCCATGTCCCTAACAATGTGTCCATGTCCATACTGATGTCCCCACTGATGTCCTCATGTCCACGCTGGTGTCCCCGTGTCCCTTGTGATGTTCTCACCGATGTCCCCGTTCATGACGCCAAGTTCTCTCTGATGTCCCCGTGTCCCTACTGATGTCCCCGTGTCCCTAATGATGTCTCCATCCATGTCCATGTTGTTGTCCTCATGTCCCCATGATGTCCCCATGCCCCCACTGACTTCCCCGTGTCCCTAATGATGTTATATGTGATGTCCCTGTGATGTCCCCATGTCCCTGCTGATGTCCCCATCCATGTCCGTGTTGATGTCTTCATGTCCCTTGTGATGTTCTCTCTGATGTCCCCATGATGTCCCCACTGATGTCCCCATGCCCCAACTGATGGTCCCATGTCCCTAGTGACGTTCTCACTGATGTCCCCACCCCCCACCCCCCGCGCCCCGTCCCTGTCCCAAAGGGGGGGTCACCCTGCCCCTGCCCTATGGCGGTGGCCCCCGGTGACGCCAGCGTCCCCCCCCCCAGGGAAGCTGCAGACGCTGGACGTGCTGCTGCGGCGCCTGAAGGCGGGGGCCCACCGCGTCCTCATCTTCACCCAGATGACCCGGATGCTCGACGTCCTCGAGCGCTTCCTCACCTACCACGGCCACATCTACCTGCGCCTGGACGGCAGCACCCGCGTGGAGCAGCGCCAGGTGCGGGGGTACCCGGGCAGACAGGGGGACCCAGGCATCTGGGCACCCACACCCTTGGACCTCCTCATAGAGACCCAGGTGGCCAGGAACCTCCCCATGGTCCCACCTTGGAGCCACGTCTCAGGGGTTTGATGGAGGCACGGAGAAACCTGGTGTCCAGGAGGGGACCCAGGTGTTTGGGGGAGACCCAGGTGTCCAGGGGGACCCAGGCGTCTGGGCACCCACACCTTTGGACCTCCTCATGGAGACCCAGGTGGCCAGGAACCTCCCCATGGTCCCACTTTGGAGCCACATCTCAAGGGCTTGATGGAGGCATGGAGGAACCTGGTGTCCAAGAGGGACCCAGGTGTTTGGAGGGGGATGCAGGTGTCCAGGAGGGGACCCAGGAGTTTGGAGGGGACCCAGGCGTCCGGGAGGACCCAGGCGTCTGGGCACCCACACCCTCGGACCTCCTTGTGGAGACCCAGGTGGCCAGGAACCTCCCCATGATCCCATCTTAGAGCCACATCTCAAGGGCTTGATGGGTTCCATGGAGGAACGTGGTGTCCAAGAGGGACCCAGGTGTTTGGGGGGCACCCAGGCATCTGGGCTCTTCTAACATGAGACCCCGGTGTCCGGGTGGCACCGTGCTGCCCCCCCTGCAGGCCCTGATGGAACGTTTCAATGCCGACAAGCGCATCTTCTGCTTCATCCTCTCCACCCGCAGTGGTGGGGTCGGCGTCAACCTGGCGGGTGCCGACACCGTCATCTTCTACGACAGCGACTGGAACCCCACCATGGACGCCCAAGCCCAGGACCGGTGTCACCGCATCGGCCAGACCCGTGACGTCCACATCTACCGGTACGTTGGGTCCTCACCCGGACGCCTGGGTCCTCCATGGTCACCTCACCCCCGTTGCTTTGTCCCCTCCTCAGGCTCATCAGCGAAAGGACGGTGGAGGAGAACATCCTCAAGAAGGCCAACCAGAAGAGGATGCTGGGAGATATGGCCATCGAGGGGGGGAACTTCACCACCGCCTACTTCAAGCAGGTAGTTGAGGACCCAGGTGTCTGGGGGAAACCACGGGTCTGGGCAGTGACACCATTAGACGTCCCCGTGGGGACCCAGGTAGCCAGGAACCTCCTCCAGGTCCCACCTTGGAGCCACATCTCAAGGGCATGGTGGTGGCAGGGGGACACACGGGAATTCGGGAGGGAAACCCAGGTGTCCAGGGGGACCCAGGTGGCCGGGCAACGACAACCAGGTGTCCATGGGTCTGGGCGATGACACCCTTGGACTTCCCCCTGGGGACCAAGGTGGCCGGGAACCTTCTCCAAGTCCCACCTTAGAGCCACATCTCAATGGCTTGGTGGTGGCAGGGTGGGCCCAGGTGTCCGGGGGGGGACCCAGGTGTCCGGGCACTGACCCCCCGCCCCATCCCCCAGCAAACGATCCGGGAGCTGTTCGACATGGCGCCGGAGGAACCGGGACGCCGGGAGCCGGAGAGGGACAAGGAGAAGGAGAAGGACAAGGAGAGGGACGGAGACATCCCCCCTGATGAGGACGAGGACCCAGCGGCCACCCGGCGCACCCACATCCTGGAGCAGGTGGGGCCACACGTCACCCCACAGCCCCCCGATGTCACCCTGATGCCACCCTGCGCTCATGTCCCTTGATGTCCTGTGTCCCCTGATGGCCCAAATGTCCCCCACATCCCCGCGTCCCCTGATGTCCCCTCATCGCACTCACATCCCTTCATCCCCGATGTCCCTTGTGTCGCTCGTGTCCTCTGATGTCCCCAGTACCCTGATGGTCCCTGATGTCCCTTACATCCCTGATGGCCCCTGTGTCCCTTGGTGTCCCTCGTGTCCCAGATGTCCCCAACAGCCCTGCTAGCCCCCAATATCCTTGATGTCCCCAGTATTCTGTGATGTCCCCAACGTGCCTGGTGTCCTTCATGTCCCTGATACCCCTCGTGTCCCCCACATCCCCATGTCCCCTGGTGTCCCTCATGTCCCCCGTGGCCCCAACACCCCGATGTCCCTGATGTCCCTAATCTCCCTCATGGTCCCAACATCCCTGATGTCCCTGATGTCCCCCAGATCCTTGTGTCCCCCCATGTCCCCGAGTGCCTCCACCGCCCCTGGTGTCCACCACGTCCCTGATAACACCCACGTCCCTGTGGCCCCTGATGGCCCCGACACCCCTGGTGTCCCTCACATCCCAGATGTCCCTTCTGTCCCTGATGTCCCCTACATCTTCGATGTCCCCATGTCCCCAGGCGCTGTGTGGGGCGGAGGACCCCGAGGACATCCGGGCGGCCTCGCAGGCGCAGGCGGAGCGGGTGGCGGCGTTGGCCGAGTTCAGCGAGAGCCTCAGCCCCGAGGAGGAACGAGGTGGCCCTGAGCCGGAGGAAGAGCTCTCCAAGGCGGAGCAGGAGATCGCCGCCCTTGTCGAGCAGGTGGGGACCCAGGCGTGCGGGGGGCTCTGGGGGGACCAGAGTCTGCAGGGGGTTCAGGAGACCTCGGGTGGTTGGGGGTCCGGAGGGACCACAGTCTGCAGGGGGTTCAGGAGACCTCGGGTGGTTGGGGGTCCGGAGGGACCACAGTCTGCAGGGGGTTCAGGAGACCTCGGGTGGTCGGGGGTCCGGAGGGACCACAGTCTGCAGGGGGTTCAGGAGACCTCGGGTGGTTGGGGGTCCGGAGGGACCACAGTCTGCAGGGGGTTCAGGAGACCTCGGGTGGTTGGGGGTCCGGAGGGACCACAGTCTGCAGGGGGTTCAGGAGACCTCGGGTGGTTGGGGGTCCGGAGGGACCACAGTCTGCAGGGGGTTCAGGAGACCTCGGGTGGTTGGGGGTCCGGAGGGACCACAGTCTGCAGGGGGTTCAGGAGACCTCGGGTGGTCGGGGGTCCGGAGGGACCGCAGTCTGCAGGGGGTTCAGGAGACCTCGGGTGGTTGGGGGTCCGGAGGGACCGCAGTCTGCAGGGGGTTCAGGAGACCTCGGGTGGTTGGGGGTCTGGAGGGACCCGTGGGGAGGTTGGGTGGACCTGGGGGTCCAGGGTGAGGGGACCCCGGTGTCCGAGGGACCCAGGCGTCGTTCCCTTCCACAGCTGACCCCCATCGAGCGCTACGCCATGAACTTCCTGGAGGCCTCGCTGGAGGACATCAGCCGGGAGGAGCTGAAGCAGGCGGAGGTGTGGGGCGGGGACGCTGTGGGGCAGGGGGCAGCCCTCAGGGTCTCGCTATGGGGCGGGGGGGACAGCCTGGGTTGGGGAGGTCCCGTTGGGTGGTGGAGGTCCTAGAAGGTCCCGCCTTGGGGTGGGGGCACCCATAGGGATCTTGCTATGGGGTGGGGGCGCCCTTAGGGGTCTCCCTATGGGGCGGGGAGCACCCGTGGGTTCCCCATAGTGGTGGTGTCCCCCTTAGCAGCGGGGTCGCCTTTAGTGGTGGGGTCACCCATGGGGTGGGTTGGGGGGGGCCACCAGGGAGTCCTGCCGTGGGGCGAAGGGTCTCGCTATGGGGCAGGGGCACCCATGGGTGCTGCGGTGTGTCGTCCCCCCGTCCAGGAGCAGGTGGAGGCGGCGCGGAAGGACATCGACCAGGCCAAGGGCGGGGGCCGCTTCCGCCTGCCCCCCCAGGAGGAGGAGGAGGAGGAGGAGGAGGCGGCCACCACCCCGGGGGGGGACGAAGGCCCCGGGGGACCCCGACGTCCCCGACGGGTGCGGGGACCCCCCCGTCCCCTCCCGGAGCGAGCCGGTACCCGCGTCAGCCAGCGCCTGCGAGCCGCCGGCACGGCCAACCGGGCCGCCGCCCCCCCGTCCCCGCGGGCCACCCCGGCCTCCCCCCGAGCGACGCCGACGTCCCCCCGGGTCACCCCCACCTCCCCGCGGACGCCGCCGACGTCCCCCCGAGGGGCAGGGACGTCCCCCCGCCCTTCCCCGGCCCCTCCGGCCGCCACTGCCGCCCCGGTGATGTCACAAGCCAACGCAGTGATGTCACAAGCCACCCCCTCAGTGACATCGCAGGTGGCACCGCCGGTGCCGTTGAACGCCACCCCGGTGATGTCGCACACCGCCCTGCTCCCGCAAGCCCCCGCCGTGACGTCGCCGCCGGCCCCCCCAGTGACATCACCACCGGCCTTGGTGACGTCATCGCAACCGCCCCGCGTGATGTCACCGGCACCGCCAGTGACGCCGCAGCTGGCCCCGGCCACATCGCAACCACCGCTCCCTGTGACGTCACAACCGGCCCCAGCCGCCGCCGCCACGTCGCAACCGCCCCCGGTGACGCCCAGCACCCCGTCACCACCACCGCCGCCGCCACCACCGGTGACGTCATCCCAGGCGCCGGTGATGTCACACCCGCCGCCACAACCGCCGCCGCCGCCGTCATCCCCGGTGACTCTCCCGCCGTCTGACGTGGCGCCCTCAGTGACAGCGGAGGCCTCGCCGGTGATGGCGGAGGGGATGGCGGGCGGGGCCGGGCGCGGCGGCGGCAGTGGCGGTGTCGTCCCCCCGCCCCGGCGCCGCCGCAGCGCCGACGTGGAGATCCGGCAGAGCCGGGGGCCGGGCCCGGCCGCCAAAGTGCTGCGGCAGTTGCCGGGCCGGTTGGTGACGGTGCTGGAGGCGCCCGTCCCCGGCCGGCCCCGCCGCCGCCGGCCCCACGACCCCCCCGCCGCTGCCGCCGCCGCCGCCGCCACCCCCAGCCCCAGCCCTGGCCCCCCCAAACGCCGCCGGGGGCGTCCCCCCAAACGGCGGGGGGGGCCACGGCGCCGCCATCACCACCATCATCATCACCACCACCGGCACCACGAGGCTCCCGGCAAACGGCGGCGGGGGCGGCCGGCCCGGGGGGGTTCTGCCACCCCTCAGAGCCCCGGCAAACGGCGGCGGGGGCGGCCCCCCAAGCGGGCGTCCCCTGACAGCAGCGTCTCGCCCCCCCCGGCCCCCCGCAGCACCCGCCGCCATCCCGGCGCCCCCCTCATGGCCCCCCTGGAGCGGGAGCCTGGCCGGCGGCGCCGCCGCTCCCCGCTGCCATCTTCCGAGGACGGGGGCAGCGGGGATGAGGGGGGGCGGCGGCGGCCTCCCCCGGCCAAGCGACGCCGGCGAGCAGGCGGGGGGGGACCCCGACATGGCCGCCGGCGGCCGCCGGCCCGGCGGGGGAGGCAGCAGCGGCGGCAGCAGCCCCCCCGGCGCTGCGTGGCCACCAACACCCGCTCGGGGGGAGCTGCCGCCGCCGGGGGTTCCCCGTCGCCCCCCGACACCCCCGTGGCCTCGGCCTCTGCCCTGCGCGGCCGTAAGGCCAAGACGTGACCCCCCCGGCCGCCCCCCTGCGGGCCAGCAAGATGGCCGACCGTGGGCCTGCCCAGGGCCGAGTGGGGCGGCGAGGCTGGGGGCAGGACGGGGCGGGGGGAGAACAAGATGGCCGGCGGGGCCGTCACCGGGGGTGTCTGGGTGCAAAATGGCCCGACCGGGTGCCAGCGAAATGGCTGGCGAGGCGTGTTACGAAATGGCCGTGCCCCCCTCAAAATGGCCGACCGGGCGGCAGCTTCTGAAGGGCCGACGGGGTGGTCCTAAAATGGCCGACCGGTCCCCCCTACCCCCCACCCTGCTCCATCCCTCAAAATGGCCGACAGGAAGCACCTCGACAGGGAAATGGCCGACCGGGCCCTCAAGGTGGCGGATGAGCCCATTCAAAATGGCTGACGGGAGCCGCTCTGAAATGGCCGCCCCGGGGCGGGGCTAAGATGGACGACGGTGACGCCAAGATGGCCGACCTGGCCCGGAGGAGATGACCCCAAGATGGCCGACTGGAACCTCCCAAAATGGCCCACCTGTGGGGCAGATGACGTCAGAGGTGACGGTGACCCTGGTGATGTCACAGCCGGCAGCCATCTTGGGTGCGGTGATGTCAGAGGCAGTGGCCATCTTGGTGGGGGCGATGTCATTGCCAGCAGCCACGTTGCTCCGTGTGACGTCAGCGCTGGCAGCCATCTTGAAGCTGGGGATGTCAGCAGTGGCAGTTGACCGCAGTGATGTCAGAGCTGGTGGCCATCTTGACCGCGGTGATGTCAGCGGTGGCCATCTTGGTCGGTGACGTCAGAACCGGCGGCCATCTTGAGCCACGCGATGTCCTAGCCGGCAGCCGCCTCGATCCCCGCTGACGACAGGGCTGGCGGCCATCTTGAGCCAGCCGCCGTTGGAGTGGGCAGCCATCTTGACCGTGGCAACTGTGGGATCTGGCGGCCATCTTGGTGCCAGAGAACATCTGAGCTGGCGGCCATCTTGACTCCAGTGGACGTTGGAGCCGGCAGCCATCTTGACTCCAGTGGATGTTGGAGCCGGCAGCCATTTGATTCCACTGAAGGTCAAAGCTGGCAGCCATCTTGACTCCAGTGAATGTCGAAGCTGGCAGCCGTCTTGATTCCAGTGAACATCTGAGCCAGCCGCCATCTTGACTCCCGTGGACATTGGAGCTGGCAGCCATCTTGATTCCAGTAGATGTCGGGAACCGGAAGCCATCTTGATTCCAGTGAACATCGAAGCCGGCGGCCATCTTGACTCCAGTGGACGTCAGAGCTGGTGGCCATCTTGCCCCCGGCAGCTAGACCGCCCAGCAGCCCACGCCCACCCACACCCCCCCCCCCCCCCTCGCGGCCATCTTGCAGGGGGAGCTGGCAGCCGGGGGCCAGCGGAGTTGAGGGGTCCCGGGGGGGACCCCAGGGAGGGGGGGGGTGGGGGGGGGGGGCGTTTTTTACCCGTGTACATTGGCGGGGGCCCGACCCCCTGTACAGCCCCATGTAAAATAGGTTCCTTTTGAACACGATCTATGCAAAGGTGCTTTGTGCTGGGCCGGGGGGGGGGGGTCGGGGGGGGGGGGGGGGGTTAGGGGTGCCAAGGTTTGGGGGGGAGGGGGGGGAACGACATGACACACACGTAGGGGGGCCCCCCCACCACCCCCCCCAGCGTGGGGCACCGTGTACAGGCGGCGGCTGTAAGCTTTCCTGCGGGAGAACGCGATGAATAAAAGGGTTGAAAATGGAGAGTTTTGGGGACCCCCAAAACTCAGGTCAGAGAGGGTTTGTGGGGTCCCTGTGGGGCTGGGGGGGCGCCCTTAGGTGGGGTCACCGAGGGTTGGGGGGGGGGGGGAGCCAAGGGGTGAAGGGGGTTGAAGGGGGGGCATCCCTGCAATGAACGGGGTCTCATGGGGCTGGGAGGGGGTCCCTATGGGGCTGGGGGGGGTCCTTATGGGGGTCCCCAAGGGGTTGGGGGGGGCCCAAGGGGCAGCAGGGAATCCCTGGGGGATTCCTGTGGGGTGAAGAGGGTCTCGGGTTGGGGGGGGGTCATGGTTTGGGGGGTCTCTATGGGTCTGAGGAGGTCCTCCTGGGGCTGGGGGGGGGCTATAGGTCCGAAAAGGGATCCCTGTGGGCCTGGGGGGGGGACCCATGGGGCTGGGGGGACCCTAGAGGGGTCTCTAGGTGACTTGGGGGGGTCGCTATGGGGCCGGGGGGGGTGTAGAGCTCAACGCCGGCGCCGTTGCCCCTTTAAGAGCGCCCGGCCCCGCCCCTTTCCCGCCGTTACCACGGCGACGGCGGCGCGCGCTCTGCGTGGGGGGCGGGGCTTGCGCGAGTGGGCGGGGCCTGCGCGCGCGCAGTGGGGCCGGGCGGCGGCGGCGGCGGCGGGGGGACAGGCCTCGGGCCGTCACAGCCCGCGATAGGCCGCGATAGAGCGCCCCCCCCCCCACCCCCCGCCAGGGCCATGTCGGGGGCGGGGGCCAAGCGAGGAGCCGGCGATGGGGGGGGCGGCCCCCCGAGAAGAAACCCCCCCGCGAGGAGCAGCCCCCCACCACCCTCATCGAGCCCCTGCGCCTGGGCGGCATCTCCTCCACGGTGGGTGACGGGACACCACCCCCCCCCCCCCTCCGCGGGACGCCTGGGGCCCCCCCATGGGCGTCCCCCACCCCCGAAGGCCTCCTGGGTCCCCCTTGTCACCACGGAGTCCCTGAGATGTGGCTCCAAGGTGGCACCGGGAGAAGGTTCCTGGCCACCTGGGTCCCCACGGACTTGGCGGGGGGGGGGCTGGGTGTGCCCAGACTCCTGGGTCCCCCCTGACCCCTGGGACACCTGGCTGCTCCCCCCCGCCCCCCCCGCAGGAGGAGATGGACCTGAAGGTGCTGCAGTTCAAGAACAAGAAGCTGGCGGAGCGGCTGGAGCAGCGGCAGGCCTGCGAGGACGAGCTGCGCGAGCGCATCGAGAAGCTGGAGAAGCGACAGGCCACCGACGACGCCACCCTCCTGCTGGTCAACCGCTTCTGGGGACAGGTGGGGACAACAC
The DNA here is from genome assembly GCF_964199755.1 of Larus michahellis. NCBI lineage: Eukaryota > Metazoa > Chordata > Aves > Charadriiformes > Laridae > Larus > Larus michahellis. The sequence goes on from NW_027436002.1 coordinate 37,264, forward strand.
CCTCCCCCCCCCCCCCCCCCCCCAAATCCCACCCACCAGCACCCCCAAACCTTACCCAGGGCAACCCCCCCAAACCCGCCCGGCTGCTCCAGCCCACCTGGGGCTGCGGCAGAGAGGCACGAGTGGTTCGGAAGTGACTTTGGGCACCCCAAAAATGGCCTTTGGGACCCCAAATGTTACTCTGGGCACCCCCGGAAGTGGCTCTGGGTCCCAAAAACGGCCTCGGGACCCCAAAATTGGCCCTGGGGTCCCCAAAAATGGTGTTGGGGACACTGAAAATTCCTGCGGGCACCTCAGAAGTGGCTCTGGGGATCCCCAAAATCCCCTGAGGTCCCCAAAAATGGCCTTGGGGACAGCAAAACTGGCCCCTGAGGGCCCCCAAAGTCACCCTGGGGTCCCCAAAAATGGTCTCGGGGACCCAAAAAATTACTCTGGGCACCCCAGAAATGGCTTTGGGGGCCCCAAAGTTGTCCTGGGGACCCCAAAACTGGCCTTGGAGAGACCAAAATGGCCCCTGGGGACCCCAGAAAATGGCCCCAAAACTCTCCTGACCCCCCCTTTCCCCCCCCCAGCTGGATGCAGAGGTGCAGGCCCTGCTGCGGCGCTACGAAGGGGAGGGGGGGGCACCCCCTGCCCCCCCCCGGGGAACCACCCGAACCCCGAGCAGAGGGGGCTGACGCCCCCCCGGCTCCCCCCGGCGAGGCTGAGGGTCCTGAAAGGAGGGGTGAGGGGGGGCTGGGGGGGGCAACTGGGGGGTCGTTTGGGAGGGCTGGGGGGCGGGGGGCAATTTGAGGGCCTTTGGGGTGCTGGGGGGGATCGCGGGGGGCAATTTGGGGGGACTTAGGGGGGTGTTGTGAGGATCATTTTGGGTGCTGGGGGGGCCGTGGGGGCAATCTGGGGGGGCTTAGGGGGCTGGGGGGGCAGTTCGGGGGCCTTTGGGGTGTTGGGGGGATCTTGGGGGACTTACGGCGCTGGGGGGGGGCCGTGGGAGGCAATTTAGGGGGCTGGGGGGTGGCAATTAGCGTCCCTAGAGCATTTTAGGGGTGCTGTGGGGGTTGGGGGGGCAGTTGGGGGTGCTGGGGGGCAATCAAGGGGGGGTCACTTGGTTGTTGGAGGAGTAGTTTGGTCTTGGGGGGGGCGGGGGGGCACTTCAGGGTTCGTCGCGGGGGGTAACTGTGGATGTTGGGGGGCAATTTGGGGTCTGGGGGGCAATTGGGGGGGGTTGGGTGTTGGGAGGGCAGATAGTTGTGCTGGAGAGCAACTAGGGGGGGCAATGGGGTCGGGGGGGGGGCAATTTAGGGGTGCTGGGGAGCAATTTGTGGGGCAACTGGGGGGTCTCTTGGGGGGCGCTTTAGGAGCCGCGGGGGTGGGGGGGGGGTAGGTGGGTGTTCGGCAGCGATGAACCGAGGGGGCACCTTTGGGTGCTGTGGCTGTTGCCTCATCCTTTGTCTTTCCCCCCTCCCCAAAGCAGAGCCCTGGGGGGGCCCTGTCGTCGCCCCCCCGCCTCCCCAAGCGGCCCCGGCCGTGGCGGGGGGGGGCCGGCTGGGGGGGCCGGCGGCGGCTTTCGTGGCTGCCCTGAGCCGCAGCGGCCCCGAGGAGGGGGAGCTGCGCCTGCGCCCCCGCCTGGCCTTCGCCCCCGCCGCCGTCGCCCGCCTGGTGGAGGGGCTGGCGGGGGCCCACCGCCGCGCCCACGACCTGGGCACCCGCCTGGCCGCCCGCCGTGAGTTGGGGGGGAGGGGGGGGCGGGACGTGGGGTAAGGGGTGGGGGGCACGGGTTCAGCCGGGTCCCGGTTTTGGGGTCTCCCGGATGCTCGGGTCCCCTTTTTGGGGTCACCCGGGCACCTGGGAGCCCCGTTTGGGGGACACCGGGTGACCTGGGCCCCTTTAAGGGGCACCCGGACACCCCAGCCCCCTTTGTGGGAGTCACCCAGACCCTTGGGTGCCTTTTCAGGGGTCACCCGGGCACCTGGGTCCCGTTTTTTGGGGTCACGCAGACCCCTAGATCCATTTTTGGGGGTCAGCTGCGTGCCCGAGTCCCTTTTTTGGGGGTCACAAAGACACCTGGGTCCCCTTTTTGGGGGTCACTGAGATACTTAAGGAGCTTTTAGGGCCACCCGGAGCCCTGAGTCCCCTTTTTGGAGGTCACCGGGACTTCTGGGTCCCGGGGTGCTGGGGGGGGGAGGGGTTGGGGTCCCTGGGCTGGGGGGTGCCGGGGGGGGGGGGGGGGGGGCGGATTTGGGGTGACTGGAGGCCTGTGTCCCCCAGCGGAGCTGGCGGAGGCGGGACGGGCGCTGCTGCGGGAGCTGCTGCGGGAGCACCGGCGTCTGCAGGACCTCACCCTCCAGCTGCAGGAGAAGCATCACCGCGTCTCCCTGGAGGTACTGGGAGCGCCGGGAGGGGGCCGGGGGCGGCTTTGAGGTGGCCCTGGAGGGGGTTTTCGTGTCCCCGGCGTCTCCACGGGGTTCCGGGACTCAGGTCCTCAGCGGGGTGCCGTGGCCGTCGTTTCCACGGTGGGTTCCGCGGCTGATGTCCCCCCGTGGGGTGACGCGGCCGTCGTCTCCGTGGGGTTCCGCAGGCGACGTCCCCGTGGGGCGATGGTGGCCGAGATCCCCACGGGGTGCCCTGGGTGTCCCTGAGGTGGTAGCGCGGGTGTTCCCACGCTGTCCCCGCAGCGTCCCCGCGCGTTCCGTGTCCTCCCCCACAGCTGGCGGAGCTGCAGGACAAGGCCACCTCGGCTGAGACCAAGGTGCTTGAGATGGGGACGACGGTGGAGGGGCTGCAGTGGGACAGTGCCAAGCTCCGCAAGCGCGAGGGACGCCTCGACCGCCACCTCGCCGAGGCCCTCGAGCAGGTGACCCCTCCCACGTCCCCAACGGTGGCCCCCTGGGTGGCCCCCGTGTCCCCAGCGGCCCCCAACCTGCTGCCAGGCTCTGAGGGGCCCCGACGCTCCCTGAGGGACGCCACCCTTGGCCTGTGGCACTTGGGGTCCCCAGGTGTCACTCCAGCGTCGCTTGAGGTCCCGCCGTGTCATTTGGGTGTCACTCGGGTTTGCTCTGTGTCATTTGGCGTCCCCCCCCCGTGTCACTTGGGTCACTCTGGGTCACCCCTTTGCCACTCAGGATCGTTCCCCGTTGCTTGGGGACCTTCTGTGTCACTTTGGGGACGCTCCGTGTTACTGGTTGTTCCTGGGGCGTCCCCAACGTCCCCAGTGTCCCCAATGTCCCCGGGTTGTCCCTGATGTCTCCTGCGTGCCCCCAGTATTCCTGGGCTGTCCCCAATGTCCCCAGTGTCTCTTCTGTCCCTGAGGTGTCCCCGATGTCCCTGGCGTGTGTCCAGTATCCCCGAGGTGTCCCCAGGGTGTCCCCTACTGTCCCCAATGTCGGTGGGGTGTATCCGGTGTCCCCGGTGATCCCAGGGTGTCCCTGCAGTCCCCGATGTCCGTGCTGTCTCTGGGTTGTCCCCAATGTCCCCAGTGACCCCACCTCTGGGTGTCTCTAGGGTGTCCCTGCTGTCCTCAACATCCCCGGTGTCCCCAAGGTGTCCCCAGTGTCACCAGCATCCCCAGGGTGTCTTTGCTGTCCCTAACGTCCCTGAGGTGTCCCCAACGTCCCTGGTGGCCCTGGGGCATCCCCGCCGTCCCCAGCGTCCCTGGGGGTGCCCACAACATCCCTGGGGTGTCCCCGACGGCCCTGGGGTGTCTGTGATGTCCCCGGTGTCCCCAACGTCCCCATGTCCCCAGCTGACCTCGGGCTCCTACGGCTCCGGCAGCTCCGGGGGATTCCAGGGGGGGCAGATCACCCTCAGCATGCAGAAGGTACTGGGGGTCCCTGGGCGGGGGGGGGAGTTTGGGGGTCCCTGGGGGGAAAGTGGGGTCCCAGGAGGGGTTGAGGGGACGCTTGGGGGGGGACCTGAGGGGATTTGGGGGACTCAAGTGTGTCCCGGGGCCGGGGGGGGGGGTTGGGGGACATTTTGGGGGGGGCTTGGGGGACCCTGGCAGGAACTTGGGGGGGGGGGGTTGGGGGTCCCTAGGGGGTGTTGGGGAGTCCTTTGGGGGCAATTGGGGGACTCAAGTGGGTCCCTGGGGGAAGTCTGGGGGTCCCTGGGGGGGGAGGGGGCTTTTTGTCGGGGTCTGGGGGAGATTGGGGAACCTGGGAGGGTCTGGGGGGGTATTTGGAGGGGTGGGGGAGGTTTGAGGGGGGGGCACAAGGAGAGCTTAGGGGATCCTGAGGGGTTCCGGGGGGGTCCTGACGGGTTTTGGAGCACCCTGGGAGGGGTTTGGAGTGTCCTGAGGGGTTTTGCGGGACCCTGGGGGGGTTTTGGGGGGGATCCTGAGGGGTTTTGGGGAAGCCTGGGGGGGTTTCGGGGGGGTCCTGAGGGGTTTTGGGGAAGCCTGGGGGGGTTTCGGGGGGGTCCTGAGGGGTTTTGGGGAAGCCCGGGGGGGTTTCGGGGGGGTCCTGAGGGGTTTTGGGGAAGCCTGGGGGGGGTTCGGGGGGGTCCTGAGGGGTTTTGGGGAAGCCTGGGGGGGTTTCGGGGGGGTCCTGAGGGGTTTTGGGGAAGCCTGGGGGGGTTTTGGGGGGGTCCTGAGGGGTTTTGGGGAAGCCTGGGGGGGTTTTGGGGGGGATCCTGAGGGGTTTTGGGGAAGCCTGGGGGGGTTTTGGGGGGTCCTGAGGGGTTTTGGGGAAGCCTGGGGGGGTTTGGGGGAGTCCTGAGGGGTTTTGGGGAAGCCTGGGGGGGTTTTGGGGGGGTCCTGAGGGGTTTTGGGGAAGCCTGGGGGGGCTTTGGGGGGGTCCTGAGGAGCTTGGGGGGGGTCTTAAGTGGCTTTGGGGGCCGTTGGGGAGGTTCTGGAGGTCCCTTGGACAGGTTGGGGGGCACTGGGCGGGGTGGGGGTGTGCCCGGTTTAAGACGGCGAAGGTGGAGGTCGGGTGCTTTGGGTGGGGGGAGGGTGGGTGTCTGGGGAGGTGGTTGGGTTTTGGGGTGACACCGGGATTTTGGGGGACACCCCCCACCCCCCCCCCAGTTTGAGATGCTGAACGCGGAGCTGGAAGGGAACCAGGAACTGGCCAACAGCCGGATGGCGGAGCTGGAGAAGCTGCAGCAGGAGCTCCAGCAGGCCGTGCGCGGCCACGAGCGCCTCAAGGTGACCCGGGGGCCTCGGGGACCTGGGGAGGGGGGGGTGGGGCCTCGGGGGCATCGGGGACACCGAGGGCGTGGGGGACACCAGGAGTGTTGGGGGTATCAGGGATGTTGGGGTCATCGGGGAGGCGAGAGACGTTGGGGACATGGGGGGCGTTGGGGGCATCAAGGATGTTGGGGACGTGGGGGGCGTCAGGAACGTCGGGGGCATTGGGGACGTTGGGGGCGTCGGGGGCATCAGGAACGTCGGGGGCATTGGGGACGTGGGGGGCGTTGGGGGCCTGGGGGACGTTGGGGACATTGGGGGCATCAAGAACGTTGGGGACGTGGGGGACATTGGGGGGCTGTTGGGGACGTGGGGGGTGTTGGGGGCATCGGGAACGTTGGGGACGTGGGGGGTGTTGGGGACGTGGGGGGTGTTGGGGGCATCAGGAACGTTGGGGGCATCAGGGACATGAGAGACGTTGGGGACATGGGGGGCGTTGGGGGCATCAAGGGTGTTAGGGACGTGGGGGGTATCGGGGGCACTGGGGACGTGGGGGGCGTCGGGGGCATCAGGAACATCGGGGGCACTGGGGACGTGGGGGGCATTGGGGACATCAGGAACGTTGGGGTCATCGGGGACATGAGGGGCGTTGGGGGCCTGGGGGACGTTGGGGACATTGGGGGCATCAAGAACGTTGGGGACGTGGGGGACATTGGGGGGCTGTTGGGGATGTGGGGGGTGTTGGGATCAAGGATGTTGGGGACGTGGGGGGTGTTGGGGGCATCGGGAACGTTGGGGACATGGGGGGTGTTGGGGATGTGGGGGGTGTTGGGGGCATCAGGAACGTTGGGCTCATCGGGGACATGAGGGACATTGGGGGACGTGGGGGGCGTTGGGGGCATCAAGGATGTTGGGGACATGGGGAGCATCGAGAACGTTGGGGACGTGGGGGACACTGGGGGGCCTTGGGGCTGTTGGGGGTGTGGGGGGTGTTGGGGGCATCAGGAACATTGGGGTCATCAGGGACGTGAGGGACGTTGGGGACGCGGGGGACGTTGGGGGCATCAGGGACGTTGGGGACCTTGGGGCTGTTGGGGACGTTGGGGGCTTGGGGACATCGGGGGCACGGGGGGTGTTGGTGTCATTGGGGACACGGGGGGGGGCATTGGGGACATTGGTGACAGGAGGGACATGGGGGGCGCGGGTGACACGAGGCACTTGGAGGGTGTCGGGTGTTGGGGACGTAGGTGACACTGGGGACACGGTGGGGGGTGTTTGGGGTGGGGTGACGGGAGGGACTCGGAGGATGTGGGGGACGAAGGGGACACGAGGGACGCGGGGGACATTGGGGGCATCAGGGACGTTGGGGTCCTTGGGGCTGTTGGGGACGTTGGGGGCTTGGGGGCACGGGGGACGTTGAGGGCACGGGGGGTGTTGGGGTCATTGGGGACACGGGGGGCGCGGGTGACACGAGGCGCTTGGAGGGTGTCGGGTGTTGGGGACGTAGGTGACACTGGGGACACAGCGGGGGGTGTTTGGGGTGGGGGTGACGGGAGGGACTCGGAGGATGTGGGGGACGTTGGGGGCATCAGGGATGTTGGGGACCTTGGGGCTGTTGGGGACGTTGGGGACTTGGGGACATCGGGGGCACAGGGGGCACTGGGGTCATTGGGGACACGGGGGGGGGGCATTGGGGACGTAGGTGACACTGGGGACACGGTGGGGGGTGTTTGGGGGGTGGGTGACAGGAGGGACTTGGAGGATGTGGGGGACGTGGGGGACGTTGGGGGCATCAGGGACGTGGGGGACGTTGGGGGCTTGGGGACATCGGGGGCACGGGGGGCGTTGAGGGCACGGGGGGCGCTGGGGTCATTGGGGACACGGGGGGGGCATTGGGGACGTAGGTGACACTGGGGACACAGTGGGGGGTGTTTGGGGTGGGGGTGACGGGAGGGACTCGGAGGATGTGGGGGACGAAGGGGACACGAGGGACGCGGGGGACGTTGGGGACCTTGGGGCTGTTGGGGACCTTGGGGCTGTTGGGGACGTTGGGGCCTTGGGGACATCGGGGGCACAGGGGGCGTTGAGGGCACGGGGGGCGTTGGGGTCATTGGGGACACGGGGGGGGCATTGGGGATGTAGGTGACACTGGGGACACGGCGGGGGACGTTTGGGGTGGGGGTGACGGGAGGGACTCAGAGGATGTGGGGGACGTTGGGGGCATCAGGGACGTTGGGGACCTTGGGGCTGTTGGGGACGTTGGGGACTTGGGGACATCGGGGGCACAGGGGGCGCTGGAGTCATTGGGGACACGGCGGGGGGGCATTGGGGACGTAGGTGACACTGGGGACACGGTGGGGGGTGTTTGGGGTGTGGGTGACAGGAGGGACTCGGAGGATGTGGGGGACGTGGGGGACGTTGGGGGCATCAGGGACGTGGGGGACGTTGGGGGCTTGGGGACATCGGGGGCACGGGGGGCGCTGGGGTCATTGGGGACACGGGGGGGGGGGGGGACATTGGGGACGTAGGTGACACTGGGGACACGGCGGGGGGTGTTTGGGGTGGGGGTGACGGGAGGGACTCGGGAGGATGTGGGGGACGAAGGGGCCGCGGGGGCCGCTGGGGGCCCGGCGGGATGGAGGTGGGGGTGGGGTTGGGTGGCCGTGGGGTGACACGCGGGGGGGGGGACGACACGCGCGTGTGTCCCCGCAGGTGGCCCTGCGCTCGCTGCCGGAGGAGGCGGTGAAGGAGACGCTGGAGTACAAGGTGCTGCAGTCCCAGTTCTCCCTCCTCTACCACGAGAGCCTCCAGGTGAAGACCCAACTGGACGAGGCCCGCGCCCTCCTCCTGGCCACCAAGAACAGCCACCTGCGTCACATCGAGCACATGGAGGTGACAGGGACACCCCCCCCCGCCCCCCCCCCCGCCCCCCCCCCCGCCCCCGCTTGTCCCCGAGGCTCCTGGGGGCTCCCGCTGCTCCCGGGGCGCCGCCGGCGCCGAGAGGGCGGTGCTGGGTCTTGGGCACGGCCCAGGCGGCCCCGAGGCTCCTCGGAGCTCCCCGGCTCGTCCCCGGGGAGGGGGCACGGGACGGCGTGTCCCCTCGTCACCCCTGTCTCCCCCCATCCCCCCCCCCCGTCCCCCGTCTCCCGCCCGCCCACCCCCCTTTCTCTACATCCCACCCTCCTCCACGTCCCCAACATCCCCCGCGTCCTCCCCGTCCCCCACGTCCCCAAGGCCCCGCCACCTTCCCCCGTGTCCCCAATGTCCCCAACGTCCTCCATGTCCCCGATGTCCCCCACATCCCACCGTCCCACCGTCCCCCGCGTCCCCAAGGCCCCCCCACCGTCACCCGTGTCCCCAACGTCCCCAACATCCTCCACGTCCCCGATGTCCCCCACGTCCCACCATCCCCTGCATCCCCAACATCCCCCGTGTCCTCCCCGTCCCACCATCCCCCGCATCCCCAAGGCTCCCCCACCGTCCCCCGTGTCCCCAACGTCCCCAACGTCCTCCACGTCCCCGATGTCCCCCACGTCCCACCGTCCCCCGCGTCCCCAAGGCCCCCCCACCATCCCCCGTGTCCCCAACGTCCCCAACATCCTCCACGTCCCCGATGTCCCGCACATCCCACCATTCCCCACGTCCCCAAGGCCCCCCCACCATCCCCCGTGTCCCCAACGTCCCCAACATCCTCCACGTCCCCGATGTCCCCCACGTCCCACCATCCCCTGCGTCCCCAACATCCCCCGTGTCCTCCCCATCCCACCGTCCCCTGCGTCCCCAACATCCCCCACATCCTCCGTGTCCCACCGTCCCCCGCGTCCCCAAGGCCCCCCACCATCCCCCATGTCCTCAACGTCCCCAACATCCTCCACGTCCCCGATGTCCCCCACATCCCACCGTCCCCTGCGTCCCCAACATCCCCCACATCCTCCCCGTCCCACCATCCCCCGCGTCCCCGGTGTCCTCCACGTCCCACCGTCCCCTGCGTCCCCAACATCCCCCGTGTCCTCCCCGTCCCACCGTCCCCCGCGTCCCCAAGGCCCCCCCACCTTCCCCCGTGTCCCCAACGTCCCCAACGTCCTCCACGTCCCCGATGTCCCCCACATCCCACCGTCCCCCGCGTCCCCAAGGCCCCCCCACTGTCCCCCGTGTCCCCAACGTCCTCAACGTCCTCCACGTCCCCGATGTCCCCCACATCCCACCGTCCCCCGCGTCCCCAAGGCCCCCCCACCATCCCCCGCGTCCCCAACGTCCCCAACATCCCCCGTGTCCTCCCCGTCCCACCGTCCCCACCGTCCCCCGTGTCCCCAACATCCCCAACATCCTCCACATCCCCGATGTCCCCCACGTCCCACCGTCCCCTGCGTCCCCAACATCCCCCGCGTCCTCCCCGTCCCATCGTCCCCCGCGTCCCCAAGGCCCCCCCACCTTCCCCCGTGTCCCCAACGTCCCCAACATCCTCCACGTCCCCGATGTCCTCCGCGTCCCACCGTCCCCTGCATCCCTAGCGCCCCCCACCGTCCCCCGCATCCCCAACATCTCACCGTCCTCCGTGTCCCACCATCCCCCACGTCCCCAACACCCCCCGCGTCCCACCGTCCCCCACCATCCCCCCATGTCCCCCGCGTCCCCAACACCCCCCACGTCCCAACACCCCCCACGTCCTCCACGTCCCCCCACATCCCCACCGTCCCCCGCATCCCACCGTCCCCCGCGTCCTCCATGTCCCACCGTCCCCCGTGTCCCCACCGTCCCCCGTGTCCCCTGTGTCCCCCCCATCCTCCACGTTCTCTGTGTCCTTCACGTTATCCCCACGTCCCTCATGTCCCCATCACGTCTCCTGTGTCTTCTGCGTCCCCAACCTCCCCCACATCCTCCGTGGCCTCCATGTTCTCCGTGTCCCAAATGTTCTGTGTCCCCTGTGTCCTCCACGTCCCTCACGTCCCCACATCCCTGATGCCCCTGGTGTCCCCCATGTCACCCGCGTCCTTCGCACCCCCTGTGTCCTCCGTATCCCCTGTGTCCCTGGTGTCCCCCCGCGTCCTCCATGTCCCCAATGTCACCCGTGTCCTCTGTGTCCCTCATGTCCCCTGCATCCCTGGTGTCCCCCACGTCCTCCATGTCCCCAGTGTTACCCGCGTCCTCCGTGTCCCTCATGTCCCCTGCATCCCTGGCGTCCCCCATGTCACCCAAGCCCCTGGCGTCACCTGCGTCCTTCACGTCCCCCGTGTCCTCCATGTTCCTTCACGTTCCCCGTGTCCTTCACTTGCTCCATGTCCTCTGCATCCTCCGTGTCCCCCTTGCGTCTTTCCCATCCCCCGCGTCCCCGGTGTTCTCCGCATCCCCTGCGTCCCCCGTGTCCCTCGTGTGCCCGACGTCCCCCGGTGTCCCCGGAGCAGAGCGACGAGCTGGGGGTGCAGAAGCGGCTGCGGACGGAGGTGATCCAGCTGGAGGACACCCTGGCCCAGGTGCGCAAGGAGTACGAGATGCTGCGCATCGAGTTCGAGCAGAACCTGGCGGCCAATGAGCAGGCGGGTGAGAGTCTGGCCCCGCCCACTGCCCCACCCGCTGCCCCGCCCAGGGCCCCTGGGGGACCATAGAGAGGGGCTGCGGGAGGGTGGGGTGGGCTGGTCCTCCAAGATCTCCATGGCGGGGCTGGGGATGCTCTGGGATGGTCTTTGTAGATCTCTACGCTGGGTTGGACGCTCTGGGCTGGTCCTCCAAGGTCTCTGTGGTGGGGCTGGGGACGCTCTGGGATTGTCCTTCTGGGGCTCTATGGTGGGTCTGGGACACACTGGGATGGTCCTCCCGAGATCTCTGTGGTGGGTTGGACACTCTGGGATGGTCGTCCTGGTGCTCTGTGGGATTGCGGTCCTCCTAGATCTCTACGGTAGGTCTGGGGACACTCTGGGATGGACCTCCTAGGTCTCTGTGGTGGGGTTGCGGTTCCGGGGCCAGTCCGGGCCGCTCCTCCCCCTGCTCTATGGTGCCTCCCCCCCCCCCCCATCAACTCAACGGTCACGGCACCGCCGGCCACTCTGCTCCCTCTTCCCTTCCATCTCTATGACCCGGTGTGAAACGGGAGGGGGCGGGGCTGGGGAGGGGGGCGTTCCCCCCCCCGTCCCGTGTCCCCCCCCCCCGGGGGCACTTGGGCCCCCACCTTGGACGCCTTGGGTCCCCTTCCCCCCCGCCCCAGGCCCCATCAACCGGGAGATGCGGCACCTGATCAGCAGCCTCCAGAACCACAACCACCAGCTCAAGGGCGACGTCCAGCGCTACAAGCGCAAGCTGCGGGAGGTGCAGGCCGAGATCAACAAGGTGGGCGGGGCCTCCGGGGGGGGGGGTGTGGCCCCTTTAAAGGAGGGCGGGGCGTGGCGGCCTCACCCCATTGCTCGAGAAGGCCTTGGGGGCATCACCCCTTTAAGGAGGTGGGTGTGGGGAGGGAGGGGGCGGGGCCTCTCCTGGCCCCACCCTATTGATGAGGCCTAGGGGGCGTAGCCCCTTTAAGGAGGTGGGAGGGGGCGGGGCTTCAAGGGGTGTGACCCCTTTGGGGGGGGGGGCGGAGGGGGCTTAAAAGGGCTACGGTATTGAGGTGGGGTCTACTAAGGGGGCGGGGCTTGGGGGGGCGGGGCCTTAAAAGGGCCCTGCTAATGGCTGGGGGAGGGGGTCCACCTGCAGAGGGAGGAGCTTTTTTAAAGGGGGGGGGGTGCGGGGGGGGTGGGGTCTTAAAAGGGCCGCATGGTGGGTGCTTGTGGGCCCCCCTGGGGGGGGGGGGAGGGGGAATGTGTGCTGCCTCTTAAAAGGGCGACGCCCCTCATCTTTATCCAGTGGGGCCCACTGACTCCCCCCTCCCTCCCTTTAGCTCCGCCTCCAAGCCAGCGGTGCCCCCCCCACTCCAGGCAGCGGGGCCCCCCCTCCCCCCCCCCCCGGGCCCCTTCCGCCCCCCCCGAGGAGCCCCCCGCCCCGGGCCCCGCCCCCCTTAAGGAAGAAGAAGGCGTGGCTCCCCCAGGCCCCGCCCCCACGGAGCCCAAGAGGGAGGCGCCCCCCCCCCTCCCCTCCGAGGCGGCCACCCCCCGGCGTCCCCCCCCCGAGGAGGAGGAGCCGCCCCCCACTCCTGCCCCGGCCCCCCCAACCCCGGCTCCCCCTGCCCCGGCTCCCCCCCGCCTCAAGGAGCCCCCCCCGGCTCCGCCACGGGCTGGGGGGTCCCGGGGGGCCCCGAGAGGGAGCGGGAGAGGCTGCGGGAGAGGGGGGAGCGCCCCAAGGGCCCCCCCGAGGAACCCAAGAAAAAGGACTCGGAGGTTCTCAAGCAGCTGCGGGTGGAGCTGAAGTGAGGGGGGGCTGTTTTGGGGGGGTCGGGGGGGTATCGGGGCTGGGGGGAGGGGGCTGTTATAAAGGGTTACAGTTGAGTGGGGGGGTTGGGGGTCTGTTATGGGGGGCCCAGGAGGGGCCCCCGTAGGGGGGTCCGGGGGGGGTGTTAGGGTGGGGGGGGTTGTCAGAGGCGGTATGTTGGGGGGGGGGGGGGCTGTTATAGGGGTTTCCGGGGGGTTGTGATGGAGGGGGGGGGCTGGGTGAGCCTGGGGGGGGGGGAACGGGGAGGAGGGGGCAATTAAAAGGGGTTGGGGGCGTCATTGGGGGCAGTTAATGGCGGTCGCGGGGCTGCTCCTGAGGGTTTTCTGCCCTCCCGCGGCGGGGGGTAGGCTTTGGGGGGGGGGTCTGAAGAGGGGGTATGCAAATGAGATGGTAATGAGACGGTACCGGGGCGGCAGGAAGGCGCAGGAGAGCCAGAAGGAGATGAAGCTGCTGCTGGACATGTACAAGTCGGCGCCCAAAGAGCAGCGGGACAAGGTGCAGCTGATGGCGGCCGAGAGGAAGAGCAAGGCCGAGGTCAGGACGCGCTAACGACGCGCTAACGACACGCTAATGACACGCTAATGCCCCGCTAACGCCGTGCTAACAACATGCTAATGGCACACTGGCCACACGCTAACGGTGCGCTAACGCCACGCTAACGGCACGGTGACAGCACACTAACGACACGCTAACGACACGCTAATGCCCTGCTAACGTCGTGCTAAGAACACGCTAATGGCACACCGACCCCACACTAATGCCATGGTAATGGTGCGCTAACGCCACACTAACGGCACGCTGACAGCATGCTAGAGACGCGCTAACGACATGCTAACGACACGCTAACGACATCACCCCTTTAAGGAGGTGGGCGTGGGGAGGGAGGGGGCGGGGCCTCTCCTGGCCCCACCCTATTGATGAGGCCTAGGGGGCGTAGCCCCTTTAAGGAGGTGGGAGGGGGCGGGGCCTATCCTGGCCCCACCCTAATCGATGAGGCCTAGGGGGCGTAGCCCCTTTAAGGAGGTGGGAGGGGGCGGGGCTTCAAGGGGTGTGACCCCTTTGGGGGGGGGGGGGGCGGAGGGGGCTTAAAAGGGCTATGGCAGTGAGGTGGGGTCCACTAAGGGGGCGGGGCTGGGGGGGGCGGGGCCTTAAAAGGGCCCTGCTAATGGCTGGGGGAGGGGGTCCACCTGCAGAGGGAGGAGCTTTTTTAAAGGGGGGGGGGTGCGGGGGGGGGGGGGGGGTCTTAAAAGGGCCGCATGGTGGGTGCTTGTGGGCCCCCCTGGGGGGGGGGGGGAGGGGGAATGTGTGCTGCCTCTTAAAAGGGCGACGCCCCTCATCTTTATCCAGTGGGGCCCACTGACTCCCCCCTCCCTCCCTTTAGCTCCGCCTCCAAGCCAGCGGTGCCCCCCCCACTCCAGGCAGCGGGGCCCCCCCTCCCCCCCCCCCGGCCCCTTCCGCCCCCCCCGAGGAGCCCCCCGCCCTGGGCCCCGCCCCCCTTAAGGAAGAAGAAGGCGTGGCTCCCCCAGGCCCCGCCCCCACGGAGCCCAAGAGGGAGGCGCCCCCCCCCCTCCCCTCCGAGGCGGCCACCCCCCGGCGTCCCCCCCCCGAGGAGGAGGAGCCGCCCCCCACCCCTGCCCCGGCCCCCCCAACCCCGGCTCCCCCTGCCCCGGCTCCCCCCCGCCTCAAGGAGCCCCCCCCGCTCCGCCACGGGCTGGGGGGTCCCGGGGGGGGCCCCGAGGAGCGGGAGAGGCTGCGGGAGAGGGGGGAGCGCCCCAAGGGCCCCCCCGAGGAACCCAAGAAAAAGGACTCGGAGGTTCTCAAGCAGCTGCGGGTGGAGCTGAAGTGAGGGGGGGCTGTTTTGGGGGGGTCGGGGGGGTATCGGGGCTGGGGGGAGGGGGCTGTTATAAAGGGTTACAGTTGAGTGGGGGGGTTGGGGGTCTGTTATGGGGGGCCCAGGAGGGGCCCCCGTAGGGGGGTCCGGGGGGGGTGTTAGGGTGGGGGGGGTTGTCAGAGGCGGTATGTTGGGGGGGGGGGGGGGGCTGTTATAGGGGTTTCTGGGGGGTTGTGATGGAGGGGGGGGGCTGGGTGAGCCTGGGGGGGGGCGGAACGGGGGGGGGGGGGGCAATTAAAAGGGGTTGGGGGCGTCATTGGGGGCAGTTAATGGCGGTCGCGGGGCTGCTCCTGAGGGTTTTCTGCCCTCCCGCGGCGGGGGGTAGGCTTTGGGGGGGGGGTCTGAAGAGGGGGTATGCAAATGAGATGGTAATGAGACGGTACCGGGGCGGCAGGAAGGCGCAGGAGAGCCAGAAGGAGATGAAGCTGCTGCTGGACATGTACAAGTCGGCGCCCAAAGAGCAGCGGGACAAGGTGCAGCTGATGGCGGCCGAGAGGAAGAGCAAGGCCGAGGTCAGGACGCGCTAACGACGCGCTAACGACACGCTAACAACACGCTAACGACACGCTAATGCCCCGCTAACGCCGTGCTAACAACATGCTAATGGCACACTGGCCACACGCTAACGGTGCGCTAACGCCACGCTAACGGCACGGTGACAGCACACTAACGACACGCTAACGACACGCTAATGCCCTGCTAACGTCGTGCTAAGAACACGCTAATGGCACACCGACCCCACACTAATGCCATGGTAATGGTGCGCTAACGCCACACTAACGGCACGCTGACAGCATGCTAGAGACGCGCTAACGACATGCTAACGACACGCTAACGACACACTAACGCCGTGCTAACAACATGCTAATGGCACACCGGCCACATGCTAATGGTGTGCTAACGCCACGCTAACGGCATGGTGATGGCATGCTAACGGCACGCTAACAACGCGCTAACGACGTGCTAATGCCGCGCTAACGCCGTGCTAACAACACGCTAATGGCACACCGGCCACACGCTAATGCCACGCTAATGGTGCGCTAACGCCACACTAACACCACGCTAATGACACGGTGACGGCACGCTAACGACACGCTAACGCCGCGCTAACGCCGTGCTAACAACACGCTAATGGCACACTGGCCACACGCTAACACCACGCTAATGGCACGGTGACGGCACACTAACGACACGCTAACGACGCGCTAACGACGCGCTAAGGCTGAGCACGCGTCCCCTCCTGCCCCCGCCTGCCGTGACGTTCACGCCATGACATCACACGGCGACCTCACGCGGTCACGTGTCGTCCCCCCCGCCCCGTGACCTCACACCTTCCCTCGCGCGGTGACACGGCGCGCTCTTGCGACGCCGCCCCCTCGCGCCCTGGGGTCACGCCGTGGCCTCGGGGGGTTGCGTCGCGCGATGACGTCATGTGGCGACGTCACGGTGTTGTCTCACGCTGTGACGCCGCGGGGTTACCTCGCACCGTGATGTCACACGGTGACGTCAAGCCGTTATTTCCCACGGCGACATCACGCCGCCGTCTCATGTGGCGGCACTGGGTGAGAACGTTGTGCTGTGACGTCACACGATGACGTCATGCCATTACCTCACACGGTGCCGTCACGCCGCTGCCTCGCGCGACGTCGCGCCCTGAGCGTACGCGGTGGCGCCACACGCCGACATCACACGCTGACCTCACGCCACGCCCTCACACGCTGACATCCCCCGCGGGCGTCGCCATCCCCTGCTGCGAGGGCGTGGCCGGCGGGGGGCGGGGTGCGATGACGTGCCGTGCCGTGGGGCAGGCGGAGGAGCTGCGGGGGCGGGCGCGGGAGCTGGAGGAGCGGGAGCGGCGGGAGAGCAAGAAGCTGGCGGACGAGGAGGCGCTGCGGCGCCTGCGCCAGGCCGAGGAGCAGATCGAGCACCTGCAGCGCAAGCTGGCCGCCACCAAGCAGGTGGGCGGGGCTGCCGGGGGGCGGGGCTTCCGGGGGGCGGGGCTTCCGGGGGGCGGAACTTGGGGGGGGCAGGACTTCCGGGGGTGAGTGGGGGCGGGACTTCGGGGGGGGGGGGGACGACTTACGGGGGGGCAGGACTTTCTGGAGCGAGTGGGGGCTGGACTTCCGGGGGGGCGGGACTTCCGGGGGCAGGACTTCCGGGGGCGAGTGGGGGCCGGACTTCCGGGGGACAGGACTTCCGGGGGCAAGTGGGGGCTGGACTTCCGGGGGGGCGGGACTTCCTCGGGGAGGGACTGCCAGGGGCGAGTGGGGGCAGGGGGCAGGACTTCCGGAGGGCCGGACTTCGGGGGCTAGGACTTTCTGGGGCGAGCGGGGTCAGGACTTCCGGGGGGGCGGGACTTCCGGGGGCAGGACTTTCTGGGGCGAGTGGGGGCTGGACTTCAGGGGGGGGCCGGACTTCCGGGGGCAGGACTTTCTGGGGCGAGTGGGGGCAGGACTTCCGGAGGGCCGGACTTCCGGGGGCAGGACTTTCTGGGGCGAGTGGGGTCGGGACTTCCGGGGGGGCGGGACTTCCGGGGGCAGGACTTTCTGGGGCGAGTGGGGGCGGGACTTCCTGGGGGAGGGACTGCCGGGGGCGAGTGGGGGCAGGACTTCCGGAGGGCGGGACTTCCGGGGGCAGGACTTTCTGGGGCGAGCAGGGGCGGGACTTCCGGGGGGGCGGGACTTCCGGGGGACAGGACTTCCGGGGGCAAGTGGGGCTAGACTTCCGGGGGGGCGGGACTTCCTGGGGGAGGGACTGCCAGGGGCGAGTTGGGGCAGGACTTCCGGAGGGCCGGACTTCCGGGGGCAGGACTTTCTGGGGCGAGCGGGGTCAGGACTTCCGGGGGGGGCGGACTTCCGGGGCAGGACTTTCTGGGGCGAGTGGGGGCGGGACTTCGGGGGGGGGGGCGGGACTTTCGGGGGCAGGACTTTCTGGGGCGAGTGGGGGCGGGACTTCCTGGGGGAGGGACTGCCGGGGGCGAGTGGGGGCGGGACTTCGGGGGGGGGCGGGACTTCCGGGGCAGGACTTTCTGGGGCGAGCGGGGTCGGGACTTCCGGGGGGGCGGGACTTCCGGGGGCAAGACTTTCTGGGGCGAGTGGGGGCGGGACTTCCTGGGGGAGGGACTGCCGGGGGCGAGTGGGGGCAGGACTTCCGGAGGGCGGGACTTCCGGGGGCAGGACTTTCTGGGGCGAGTGGGGGCGGGACTTCCGGGGGGGCGGGACTTCCGGGGGACAGGACTTCCGGGGGCAAGTGGGGGCTCGACTTCCGGGGGGGGCGGGACTTCCTGGGGGAGGGACTGCCAGGGGCGAGTGGGGGCAGGACTTCCGGAGGGCCGGACTTCCGGGGGCAGGACTTTCTGGGGCGAGCGGGGTCAGGACTTCCGGGGGGGCGGGACTTCCGGGGGACAGGACTTCCGGGGGCAAGTGGGGGCTGGACTTCCGGGGGGGCGGGACTTCCTCGGGGAGGGACTGCCAGGGGCGAGTGGGGGCAGGACTTCCGGAGGCTGGGACTTCCGGGGCAGGACTTTCTGGGGCGAGTGGGGGCTGGACTTCCGGGGGGGCGGGACTTCCGGGGGACAGGACTTCCGGGGGCAAGTGGGGGCTAGATTTCCGGGGGGGCGGGACTTCCTGGGGGAGGGACTGCCAGGGGCGAGTGGGGGCAGGACTTCCGGAGGGCCGGACTTCCGGGGGCAGGACTTTCTGGGGCGAGCGGGGTCAGGACTTCCGGGGGGGCGGGACTTCCGGGGGCAGGACTTTCTGGGGCGAGTGGGGTCGGGACTTCCGGGGGGGCAGGACTTTCTGGGGCGAGTGGGGGCTGGACTTCGGGGGGGGGGCCGGACTTCCGGGGGCAGGACTTTCTGGGGCGAGTGGGGTCGGGACTTCCGGGGGGCGGGACTTCCGGGGGCAGGACTTTCTGGGGCTAGTGGGGGCGGGACTTCCGGGGGGGCAGGACTTCCGGGGGACGGGACTTCCGGGGTAGATCGAGACTTCCAAAGGGGTGGGACTTCGGGGGGGAGGGGGGGGGATGGACTTCGGGGGGGGACTTTGTGGGGGGGGGCAGGACTTCCGGGGTGGGAATTCCATGGGGGGGGGGGGAGGGGGACGAATTCCGGGGGGGGGGATGGGAATTCCAGGGGGCGGGCAGGACTTGGGGGGGGGGGGGAAACGATGATGACACAACTTCCGGGGGATGGGCAGGACTTTGGGGGGGGGGGGGTCTTCCGGGGGGCGGGACTTCCGGGGGGCGGGACTTCCGGGCTCAGGATTTCCAGCGGGGGGGCGGGGGACGACGCTTCCGGGGCTGCAGTCTGAGGAAAGGGGGTGTGGCTTCGGGGGGGGGGGGGCGGGGACGGGACAGGCGCACCCCCGACGTCACGCAGGGCGGCGCGTGACGTCACAGCGGCCATGTTGGGGGGTGGGGGGGGGCGTGGGGCGGGGCAGGAGGAGGAGGCGCTGCTGTCGGAGATGGACGTGACGGGCCAGGCCTTCGAGGACATGCAGGAGCAGAACCTGCGGCTGCTGCAGCAGCTGCGGGAGAAGGACGACGCCAACTTCAAGCTGATGTCGGAGCGCATCAAGGCCAACCAGATCCACAAGCTGCTGCGGGAGGAGAAGGACGAGTTGGCCGAGCAGGTCCTCGCCCTTAAGGCCCAGGTGGGACCCAGGGGGCCGGGAAGGACCCAGACGTTCGTTCAGGGAGGGTCCAGGGCCGTTCAGGGGGCCGGAGGAACCCAGGTGGTTGTGGGGCTGGAGGAACCCAGGGGACCGGGAGAAGGTGGAGGTGGTGAAGCAAGATCTCACCATCGAGGCCCAGGTGGGACCCAGGCGTTCGGGCCGGGGTGGACCCAGGTCTCCAGGCCCATAGTGACCTCAGTGGCCAAGCTAAGGGGACTCGGGGGTCCGGGGAGGGGACCCAGGCATCGGGGCGGAGTCTTTAGGTGGCCACCCAACTCCCGGTGGTGGAGAAGGAGTCAAGGGGTGGCACAAAGGCGACCTGGGGGACCTCAACGTCTGGGTTGGGGGGTGGGGGGGGGTCCCAGCCATCTGGGGAGGGGACCCAGGCGTCCGGGGGTGGCTTTGTCCCCAGGTGGACGCCCAGTTGCTGGTGGTCCAGAAGCTGGAGGAGAAGGAACGGGGGCTTCAGAGCAGCCTGGCGGCAGTGGAGAAGGAGCTGGCCCTGCGCACCCAAGCCCTGGAGCTCAACAAGAGGAAGGTGGGGGGCGGGGGTGGGGGGAGAGGACAACCCCCATGTCACAGGGGGGGACCCGGGTGTCCAAGAGGACACCCAGGCGTTTGGGAGCTCAGGTCAACCCAGTCAACAGGGATCCAGGGGCTTTGGGGGGGACCCAAGGGATCAAGGTCAGAGGGGACCCCGGTGTCCAGGGGGGGACCCCAGTGTCCAGGGGGGGACCCAGGTGTCACAGGGAGGGACCCAGGTGTCTGGGAGGACCCCCCCAGCGTTTGGGAGCTCAGGTCAACCCAGTCAACGGGGATCCAGGGGCTTTGGGGGGGACTCAAGGGGTCAAGGTCAGAGGGGACCCCGGTGTCCAGGGGGTGGGACCGGTGGGGGGGGACCCTGGTGTCTGGGCTGGGGGGACCCAGGCACCCGGTGGGGGGCGGGGGAGGGGGGGACACACACACAACCCAGGAGTCCAGGAGGTGACCCAGGCGTCCAGGGGGAGGAAAACCAACGCTGGGCACGCTGTGGGGGGGGACGCTGGGCGGGGGGACACTGGCGTCGGGGTGGCGGGACTGGTGGGGGGCGCCCGGGGGTCGCCGGGGGAGGGGGACCCAGGCGTTGCGGACCCCGCAGGCGGTGGAGGCGGCGCAGCTGGCGGAGGACCTGCGGGCGCAGGGGGAGCACGTGCAGGCCCGGCTGCGGGAGCTGCAGGCCTGCGCCGCCGAGAACCGGGCGGCCAAGGACAAGGAGTCCCTCAGCCTCAAACGGGCCCAGGTATGGGGCTGCCCCACAGCATCCGTAAGGGACGGGTCGCGGGGAAGGCTGGGGTTTGGAGGGGGGGGTCTTTATGGGGCTATAGGGTGCCCTATGGGGTTGTCTGGGGGAGTCCGTAGGGTGCCTACAGCACCTTGTGGGCTCTATGGGGTGCCTGAAGGGGCTATAGGGTGGCTGGTGGGTCCTTATGGGGCTCTGTGGGGGGGCTGTAGGGTGCCCTGGGGGGTCTTTAGGGGATTCTGGGAGACCCTCTAGGGTCGCCGTGGCACCTTATGGGCTCTATAGGGTGCGTGAGGGGCTATAGGGTGGCTGGAGTGCCCTTATGGGCCTCTATGGGTGCTCCGTGGGGTGGTGTGGGGGCTGGAGGGTGCTCTATGGGGCCGTTTGGGGGGATTATCTAGGGTGCTCGAGGGGGGCTATAGGATGGCTGGTGGGACCTTATGGAGGGGGGGGTGTCTGGGGGGGTTCTGTGGGGTGCTATGGGGGCTGTAGGGTTTTCTACGGGGTTGGTTGGGGACTCTATAGGGTGCGTGAGGGGGCTGGAGTGTCCTTGTGGGGCTCTAGGGGGGCTCTGGGGGGGGCTGGGGGGGCTGTAGGGTGCTCTGTGGGGCTGCTCGGGGATTCCGGGGGACTCCATAGGTCCATTGTAGCATCCTATGGGCTCTATAGGGTTCGGAGAGGGGGGTGCAGACGCTGTGGGGCGTTACGTTGCCCTATGGGGTGGTGTGGCGGCGGGGGGGAGGTGGGGGGTAGGGGAGGGTCTACAGGAGCATTATGGGGGTTTCTAGAAGGTTCCGTGGCCCCCTAGAAGGGGCGCCGTGGGGACCTATGGATGCTTTGGGGGGGGTTTCCGCAGGATGTCCACGGGACCCATAGAGGGTCCTTTGAGCCCTGTAGGGGTCTGTTGGGCCCTAGAGGGGTCTGTGGGGGGTCTACAGGGACCTGAAAGGGGTTTAGGAGAATCTATAGGGTGTCAGGGGGGATCTGTAGGGGGTCTACGGGGACCCACAGTGGCGCCGTGGGTCATGGCCCCCCTCCGTCCCCGCAGGAGGAGCTGTCGCGGCTGCGGCGGAAGCTGGAGAAGCAGCGGAAGGTGGAGGTCTACGCCGACGCCGACCAGATCCTCCAGGAGGAGATCAAGGAGTACCGGGTGCGGTGGGGGGGGGGGGGGGGAGCCACCCATGGGTGCCAGGGGCAGGGTGGGCAAGGCTGGGGGTCTGGAGGACCTTGGGTGGGTCTGGAGAACCCATGGGTGGGTGCTCGAGGACCTTGGGTGGGGTTGGAGGATCTTGGAACGGGCTGGGGGACTTCGGGGTGGGTCTGAAGGACCTTGGGTGGGGTGGAGGACCCATGGGTGGGTGCTCGAGGACCTTGGGTGGGGTTGGAGGATCTTGGAACGGGCTGGGGGACCTTGGGGTGGGTCTGGAGGACCTTGGGTGGGGTGGAGGACCCATGGGCAGGTGCTGGAGGCCTTCAGAGGGGGCTGGAGGACCTTGAGTGGAGTTGGAGAACCCATGGATGGGTACTGGAGGACTTTGGGTGGGACTGGAGAACCTTGGGTGGCTTTGGTCAACCTTGGGTGGGGGTTTGCAGAACTTTGGGTGGGGCTGGAGCACCCATGGGTGCTGCAGGTCACGCCGCGGGGCCAATGGCCATCTTGTCCCGCCCTCCTTGTTGCCTTTCCCCCATCTCCTGGAGGGTTGGAGGACCTCAGGGTGGGCTTGGAAGACCAAGGGTGGGCTTGACAGACCATGGGTGGGCTCGGAGCACCCATGGGTGCCACCATGGGGCTGACGGCCATCTTGCCCTGCCCCCAGGCCCGCCTGACCTGCCCCTGCTGCAACGCCCGCAAGAAGGACGCCGTCCTCACCAAGTGCTTCCACGTCTTCTGCTTCGAGTGCGTGAAGAGCCGCTACGACACCCGCCAGCGCAAGTGCCCCAAGTGCAACGCTGCCTTCGGCGCCCACGACTTCCACCGCGTCTACATCAGCTAAGCCCCACGGCCACCCCACAGCTGCCCCACGGCACCTGTGGGCGCTCCCTGGCCAACCATGGGCCTTGGAGGTTGTTCACCACCACCTTGGAGGACCATGGTTTCCTCTGTGTCCATGTTAGTTGAACCCCATGGAGGTCCTCAACGACCCCTGGGTGCCCTGTGAGACCTATGGGTGCCCCATAGCGACCCACAGCACCCATGGGTGCCCCATTGTCAACTGTGGGCCTTGAAGGTGGGTCAACACCACCTTGGAGGACCGTTATTTTTTTCTGTTTGTGTGTTAGTTGAATCCCCTGGTGATCCTTGACCACCCATGGGTGCCCCATGAGACCCACGGGTGCCCCATAGTGACCCACGGCACCCATGGGTGCCCTGTGGTCAACTGTGGGTCTTGGAGTTGGGTCATCACCACCTTGGAGGACCATGTTTTTCTCTGTTTCTGTGTTAATTGAACCCCATGGTGATTCTTGGCCACCCCTGGGTGCCCCCTGAGACCTGTGGGTGCCCCATAGCGACCCACAGCACCCATGGGTGCCCCATGGTCACCCACAGGTGCTCCACGGTCAACTGTGAGCCTTGGAGGTGAGTCAACACCATCTTGGAGGACCATTGTTTTCTCTGTTTCTGTGTTAGTTGAACCCCATGGTGATCCTTGACCACCCCTGGGTGCCCCATAGCAACCCATGGCACCCAGGGGTGCTCCATGGCCAGCTGTGGGTCTTGGAGATGGGTCATCACCACCTTGGAGGACCACAACTTGCTTCGTGTCTGTGTCGGCTGACCCTTGGGTGCCCAGTGACACCGATGGGTGCCCCATGGCAACCCACGGCACCCAGGGGTGACCTAGGGGTGGCCCCGCCCCCTTCCCCACCCCCATCCCACCCAATAAAGTGCTTGGAGCTGTGGCCGTGGCTGCGTGGGGCTGCTGGGGGGACCCGGGCGTCCATGGGAGGGTCACCCAAGGGGGGGTGAGACCATAGAGAGGGGTGGGAAGAGGTTCCAGAGGGTCGGCATGACCACAGATGCTCCCGCGGTACCATAGAGAGGTGGGGAAGAGGTACCAGAGGGGCTGTACGGCCATAGAGACTGGCGGGGAGGGTGGGCTGGAGCGTCCCGCGGAACCATAGAGACGTGGCGCCACGCTGGCAGCCATAGAGTGCTGGAGGCCGTCTGTCCTAGAGCGGGGACCTAGGCCTCAGTGGCACCATAGAGACCTGGCGGACCGCAGCCCAGCCTGCCTCCACAGGGACCATAGAGTGCTGGCGGGCCGCGGCCCAGCCCGCCTAAGGGGAGACCATAGAGACCCGGCGGACCGCGGCCCAGCCCGCCTAAGGGGAGACCATAGAGACCTGGCGGACCGCGGCCCAGCCCGCCTAAGGGGAGACCATAGAGACCCGGCGGACCGCGGCCCAGCCCGCCTAAGGGGAGACCATAGAGACCGGCGGACCGCGGCCCAGCCCGCCTAAGGGGAGACCATAGAGACCCGGCGGACCGCGGCCCAGCCCGCCTAAGGGGAGACCATAGAGATCTGGCGGACCGCGGCCCAGCCCGCCTAAGGGGAGACCATAGAGACCTGGCGGACCGCGGCCCAGCCCGCCTAAGGGGAGACCATAGAGACCCGGCGGACCGCGGCCCAGCCCGCCTAAGGGGAGACCATAGAGACCCGGCGGACCGCGGCCCAGCGCGCCCCGGAAGCGCGGGGCCTGCAGCGGTGCGGGATGGAGCGGACGGAGGGTACCGGGGAGGGAGGGGGAGGGACACGGGGACCCCCCCCGACCCCACCCCGCGCCCCCCCGTGTCCCCCCCTCGGCCCCGTGTCCCCGTGACAACCCCCCCCATGTCCCCAGGTGCCCCCTGTGACCCCCCCCCGTGTCCCCGAGCCCTCCATGTGTCGTCCCCCCCCCGTGTCCCTCTATGACCCCCCCCCATGTCCCCCTATGACCATGACCCCCCCCAACGTCCCCCGGCCCCCCAAATGTCCCCAGGCCCCCTCTCATCCCCACAATGTCCCCCCCCCCGTGTCCCAAGTCGCCCCCCAACACCCCCAAACCCCCTCCCCCCACGGCCTGTCCCCCTCCGTGCCCCCCCCGTGACCTCCCATGTGTCCCCCCCCCCCGGCCCCCCCCGGTGCCCCCCCCCGCGTTCCCAATGTCCCCCTCAAATGTCCCCGAGGGCTTCTATGTCCCCCCCCATGTCACGCCCCCCCCCCCCCCAATGTTCCCCCGAACGTCCCCACGTGACCCGCCCCCCCCCCCCAACCCCCTCCATCTCCCGTGTCGTGTCTCCCCCCCCGCCCCTTTCCACGTCCCCGCAGGCCCCCCCACGTCCCCCCCCCTCTGCCGGGAGCTCTGGGGTCCCCGTGAAGCCGCCCAGTACCGGGGGGACCCCCGGGGGGGGCTCCAGCGCCTCGTCCCCCCCGGCGCCGGCCCCGATTCCTGCCTGCGCCGCGCTGCCGCCGTGAGAGGGGCTGGGGGGGGGGGGGCTACTTTGGGGGGGGGGGGTGTCTAATGGGGTGCTGGGGGAGTCCTGGGGGGGGGCTACTGGGGTTCGGGGGGGCCTTGGGGGGCGTCTAATGGGGTCCGGGGGGCGTTACTGGGGTCCTGGGGGGGTTATTGGGATCTGGGGGGGTCCGGGGGGGGGGGGGGGGCGGGGCGGCTAACGGTGTCCCGGGGGGGGGCTTCTGGGGGAGATATTTGGGTTCGGTGGGGGGGGGTCCAGTGGGGTCCTGGGGGAGATAATGGGGTGCTGGGGGGGGGGTCTGGGGGGCTACTGGGGTCCTGTGAGGGCTACTGGGCTCCAGGGGGGCTACTGGGGCCCGGGGGGGGGGGGGGGGGAGGTTCCTGAGAGAGGTATTGGGGTCCTGGGGGGGCGGGGGGGGGGGTCTAATGGGGTTCGGGGGGGGCCTTGGAGGGGGTGTAATGGGGCCTTGGGGGAGATAAAGGGGTGCTGGGGGGGTTCGGCGGGGGGCTGCTGGGGTCTGGGGGGGGTCCTGGGGGAGATAATGGGGTGCTGGGGGGGATCTAATGGGTCCTGGGGGGGCTACTGGGATCCTGGGGGGGGGCTACTGGGGTCCTAGTGGGGTTATTAGGCTCTGGGGGGGTCCTGGCGGGGCGGGGGGGGGCTAATGGTGTCCCGGGGGGGGCACTTCTGGGGGAGATATTTGGGTTCGGGGGGGGGTCCAATGGGGTCCTGGGGGAGATAATGGGGTGCTGGGGGGGGTTCTGGGGGGGCTACTGGGCGCTGGGGGGAGCTACTGGGGCCGGGGGGGGGTCCTCAGGGAGATATTGGGGTCCTGGGGGGGGGAGTCTAATGGGGTTTGGGGGGCCTTGGGGGGGGTTTAATGGGGTCTTAGGGGGGGGTATTGGCCTCTGGGGGGGTCCTGGCGGGGGGGTCTAATGGTGTTCTGGTGGGGGGCTCCTGTGGGAAATATTTGGGTTCGGGGGGGGCTACTGGGGTCCGGGGGGGGCTACTGGGGTCCAGGGGGGGCTACTGGGGCCTGGGGGGGGGGGGTTCCTGAGGGAGATATTGGGGTCCTGGGGGGGGGGGATCTAATGGGGCTCGGGGGGGGGCCTTGGGGGGGGGTTTAATGGGGTCCTGGATGAGATGTTGGGGTCGGGGGGGGGATCTAATGTGTTCTGGGGGGGGGCTACTGGGATCCTGGGGGGGGGCTACTGGGGTCCAGGGGAGTTATGGGGATCTGGGGGGGGGGGGGGGGGGCGGCATTGGGGTCCAAGGGGGGGTTACTGGGTTTTTGGGGGGGTCCCTGACACCCCTCCCCCATGCCCCCCCCCAGCGGGTGCTGCTGCCCCAGGGTTACCCCGAGAGCGTCAGCCCCGACTATCTCCAGTACCAGTGCTGGGACTGCCTGCAGGTGCGACTGGGAGGGACTGGGAGGTGCTGGGAGGAGACTGGGAGGGAGTGGGAGGGAGTGGGAGGAGACTGGGAGGAGACTGGGAGGGAGTGGGAGGTGCTGGGAGGAGACTGGGAGGGACTGGGGGGGCGCTGGGAGGTGGCTGGGAGGGAGCTGGGGGCTACTGGGAGGGACCGGGAGGTAACTGGGAGGGCGTCAGGCTGAGTAAGGGGTTACTGGGAGGTAAGTGGGTGGTAACTGGGAGCACTGGGAGGGGCTGGGGGCCAGTAGGACGTAACTCGGAGGCGGCCGGGGGCTACTGGGAGGTAACTGGGAGGGCGTCAGGGTGAGTAAGGGGTTACTGGGGGGTAAGTGGGTGGTAACTGGGAGCACTGGGAGGGGCTGGGGGCCAGTAGGACGTAACTCGGAGGTGGCTGGGGGCTACTGGGAGGTAACTGGGAGGGCGTCAGGCTGAGTAGGGGGTTACTGGGAGGTAACTGGGAGGGCGTCAGGGTGAGTAAGGGGTTACTGGGGGGTAAGTGGGTGGTAACTGGGAGCACTGGGAGGGGCTGGGGGCCAGTAGGACGTAACTCGGAGGTGGCCGGGGGCTACTGGGAGGTAACTGGGAGGGCGTCAGGGTGAGTAAGGGGTTACTGGGAGGTAACTGGGAGGGGGCGGGTGAACAGGGCTGGGGGGGGGGGTCACTGGGGGTCACTGGTGTGTAACTGGGAGCACTGGGCAGGCGCTGTGCAGCACCCTGACGGGCGCCTTGGCCACCCGGGCCGTGCTCCAGGCCGTGGGGGTGGGGGACGGCGCCGCCACCGTCACCGGGGCCACCCTCACCTGGGTGCTGCGGGGTGAGTGTGTCCCCCCCCCGACCCCAAAAACCCCCCGTTTCACCCCAAAATCCCTCTGGGAATCCCAGAACGCCCAAATTCCCCCATTTGACCCCCAACCCCCCCCCAGTTTCACCCCAAAATCCCACAGTTTCGCCCTCAAATCTCCCAGTTTGACACCCCCCCCCTCCCCCAATCGGCCCCGGCACCCCCAAAAATCCTATTTTTCACCCCAAAAACTGCTTGGAATCTCAAAATCGCCTGGTTTGATCCCAAAATGTGCCCTGCGCTCTCAAAATTCCTATTTTTCACCCCCAAATTGACCCGGAATCTCCGAATCCCCTTGTTTTACCCCAAAATCTGCTCCGGCAACCCCAAAATCCCCCAGTTTCGCCCCCGAATCCCCCAGTTCAATCCCAAAATCACCCGGTTTTAACCCCCCCCAAAAATCCTCCCAGCGCCAAAATCCACCAGTTTCACCCCAAATTCTCCCGTCTCCAAAATCGCCTGTTTTCATCCCAAACTCCACCGTGCCCCAAATCCCCCGATTCCGCCCCAAAACACACGTAGCCAAAATTCACCGTTTTCGCTCCAAAATCCTCCGCTTTCACGTCTAAGTTCCTCTGTATCTGGAATCCACCTTTTTTACCCCAAATCTCCCGTACCCCAAATCCCCCAGTTTCACCCCAAAACTGCCTTGTACCCCAAATCCTCCTTTTTCACCCCAAAATCCCCCGGTACCCAAAATCGCTTCTTTTCACCCCAAAACTGGCGCCTCTGCAGACGGGGTGGGGATAGTGACGCGCATCACCTTCGCCTGGCTGCAGGGGTGAGCACTGGGAGGCACTGGGATGAACTGGGAGGGCGCTGGGGTGGACTGGGAGGGCACTGGGGTGGACTGGGAGGGTACTGGGATGAACTGGGAGGCACTGGGATAAACTGGGAGGGCGCTGGGTTGGACTGGGGGGGCACTGGGATGAACTGGGAGGGCACTGGTGTGGACTGGGAGGCACTGGGATGAACTGGGAGGGCACTGGGGTGGACTGGGAGGGCACTGGGATGAACTGGGAGGCACTGGGATGAACTGGGAGGGCACTGGGGTGGACTGGGAGGGCACTGGGATGAACTGGGAGGGCACTGGGGTGGACTGGGAGGGTACTGGGATGAACTGGGAGACACTGGGATGAACTGGGAGGGCGCTGGGTTGGACTGGAAGGGCACTGGGATGAACTGGGAGGGCACTGGGTTGGACTGGAAGGGCACTGGGATGAACTGGGAGGGCACTGGGTTGGACTGGGAGGGTACTGGGATGAACTGGGAGGGCACTGGGGTGGACTGGGAGGGCCCTGGGATGAACTGGGAGGGCACTGGGGTGGACTGGGAGGGTACTGGGATGAATTGGGAGAGCACTGGGGTGGACTGGGAGGGCACTGGGATGAACTGGGAGGGCACTGGGGTGGAGTGGGAAGGGACTGGGGTGGACTGGGAGGGCACTGGGGTGGAGTGGGAAGGGACTGGGGTGGACTGGGGGGCACTGGGATGAACTGGGGGGCACTGGGATGGACTGGGAGGGCACTGGGTTGGACTGGGGGGGCACTGGGATGAACTGGGAGGGCACTGGGGTGGACTGGGAGGGCACTGGGATGAACTGGGAGGGTACTGGGATGAACTGGGAGGGCACTGGGGTGGAGTGGGAAGGGACTGGGATGAACTGGGAGGCACTGGGATGAACTGGGAGGGCACTGGGGTGGACTGGGAGGGCACTGGGATGAACCGGGAGGGCACTGGGATGGACTGGGAGGGCACTGGGGTGGCGTGGGAAGGGACTGGGATGGACTGGGAGGGTACTGGGATGGACTGGGAGGGCACTGGGGTGGACTGGGAGGGCACTGGGATGAACTGGGAGGGCACTGGGGTGGACTGGGAGGCACTGGGATGAACTGGGAGGGCACTGGGTTGGACTGGGAGGGTACTGGGATGAACTGGGAGGGCACTGGGGTGGACTGGGAGGGCACTGGGGTGGACTGGGAGGGATCGGGATCGGGATGGGCTGAGCAGAGGGTGCGGGATGCGCTGCCAGCGCTGGGAGGCTGCACTGGGAGTTACTGGGAGCACTGGTTTCCACCCCAGGAGCCGCCTGGACTGCGAGGCCAAGCAGTGGCGGTGAGGCCACGCCCCCTCCAAGCCACGCCCTTCATTAACCCCCCACGTCGGGAAAACCACGCCCCTTCCAAAAGCCACGCCCCCTCCATTGATTCCCATTGCGGGGAAGCCACGCCCCCATCCCACGCCCCCTCCATTGATTCCCATTGCGGGGAAGCCACGCCCCCATCCCACGCCCCCGCCATTGGCTCCCGTTGCGGGGAAGCCACGCCCCCCGCCCGCGACAGGGCACGCCCCCTCCCGGGAAAGCCACGCCCCTTCCATTGACTCCCGTTGCGTGGCCCCGCCCAGGCTGGCCGCCGACGTCCTCAATGACGCGGCGCTCGTGCTGGAGCTGCTGGCCCCGGCCTGGCCGCGCGCCGGCCCCGCCCTCCTGACGCTGGCGGCCGCCGCCAAGGTGAGGCCACGCCCACGGACACGCCCACCGCCGGGGAGTGGGGGGGGCACTGGGAATGGCAACTGGGTGATACTGGGAGGCGCTGGAAGTGGCACTGGGGAATACAGGGAGGCACTGGGGGATACTGGGAGATGCTGGGAGGGACTGGGGGATAGTGGGAGGCACTGGGGGATACTGGGAGGCACTGGAAGTGGCACTGAGGGGTACTGGGTGGCACTGGGGGATACTGGGAGGCACTGGGGGATACTGGGAGATGCTGGGAGGGACTGGGGGATAGTGGGAGGCACTGGGGGAGCACTGGGGGATACTGGGAGGCACTGGAAGTGGCACTGAGGGGTACTGGGTGGCTCTGGGGGATACTGGGAGGCACTGGAAGTGGCACTGAGGGGTACTGGGAGGCACTGGGGGATACTGGGAGATGTTGGGAGGGACTGGGGGATAGTGGGAGGCACTGGGGGAGCACTGGGGGATACTGGGAGGCACTGGAGGGGCACTGAGGGGTACTGGGAGGCACTGGAGGGGCACTGGGGGATACTGGGAGGCACGGGGGGATACTGGGAGGCACTGGGGGATAGTGGGAGGCACTGGAAGTGGCACTGGGGGATACTGGGAGATGCTGGGAGGGGCTGGGAGGGACTGGGGGATAGTGGGAGGCACTGGGGGAGCACTGGGGGATGCTGGGAGGCACTGGAGGGGCCCTGGGGGATAGTGGGAGGCACTGGGGGATACTGGGAGGCACTGGAAGTGGCACTGAGGGATACTGGGTGGCACTGGGGCGATACTGGGAGATGCTGGGAGACACTGGCACGGCCTGGGGGATACTGGGAGGCACTGGGGGATACTGGGAGGCACTGGGGGGTACTGGGAGGCACTGGAAGTGGCACTGGGGGGTACTGGGAGGCACTGGGGGGTACTGGGTGACGTGGGCGTCCCCCCCAGTGCGTGGTGGGCGTGGCGGGGGGGGCCACGCGGGCGGCGCTGGCCGTGCACCAGGCGCGCAGGGACAACATGGCCGACGTGGCCGCCAAGGACAGCAGCCAGGTGGGCACTGGGAGGGCAACTGGGCGGGACTGGGAGGGGCTTGGGGGGCCACTGGGAGGGACTGGGGGGGGATGAGGAAGGACTGGGGGGGCACTGGAGGGGCTTGGGGAGCACTGGGAGGGACTGGGAGGGGAGTGGGGGACACTGGGAGGGACTAGGGGGGACTGGGGGGGCAACTGGGCTGGACTGGGAGGGGGTTGGGGGGCACTGGGGGGCAGCTGGGTTGTACTGGGAGGGCACTGGAGGGGACTGGGGGACACTGGGATGGACTGGGGGGGCACTGGGGGGGATGAAGAAGGACTGGGAGGGGAACTGGGCTGGACTGGGAGGGGATTGGGGGGCACTGGGGGGCAGCTGGGTTGTACTGGGAGGGACTGGAGGGGCACTGGGGGATACTGGGAGGCACGGGGGGATACTGGGCGGCACCGGAGGGACACTGGGGGATACTGGGAGTTGCTGGGAGGGACTGGGGGATAGTGAGAAGCACTGGGGGAGCACTGGGGGATACTGGGAGGCACTGGGGGATACTGGGAGGCACTGGAAGTGGCACTGAGGGGTACTGGGTGGCACTGGGGGATACTGGGATGGACTGGGGGACACTGGGATGGACTGGGAGGGAACTGGGGGGGATGAGGAAGGACTGGGAGGGCAACTGGGCTGGACTGGGAGGGGGTTGGGGGGCACTGGGGGGCAGCTGGGTTGTACTGGGAGGGACTGGAGGGGCACTGGGGGATACTGGGAGGCACGGGGGGATACTGGGCGGCACCGGAGGGACACTGGGGGATACTGGGAGTTGCTGGGAGGGACTGGGGGATAGTGAGAAGCACTGGGGGAGCACTGGGGGATACTGGGAGGCACTGGGGGATACTGGGAGGCACTGGAAGTGGCACTGAGGGGTACTGGGTGGCACTGGGGGATACTGGGATGGACTGGGGGACACTGGGATGGACTGGGGGGGCACTGGGGGGGATGAGGAAGGACTGGGAGGGCAACTGGGCTGGACTGGGAGAGCGCTGGCAGGGAATGGGGGACACCGGGAGGGACTGGGGGGGGTTGGGGGCGGGGGGGTCAAGGGTGTGACTGGTGCCGTACTGGTTTGACTGGGCAGGAGACGCTGGTGAACGGGGCCGGGCTGCTGCTGGCGCTGCTGCTGCTGCCCCTGCTGGAGGGGCGGCCGTGGTGGGCCCCGGGGCATGCTGGGAAGGGGGGCGTGGCCTCGGGGGGGAAGGGGGCGTGGCCCGGGTGGGTGGGTGGGGCTTAGGGGGAAGGGGCGGCGCCTTCACGGGAGGGGGCGGGTCTCGGGGGGAGGAGGGGGCGTGGCTTAACGGCGGGGAAGGGGCTTCGCGGGGGGGCGTGGCCTCTGCGGGGGAGGGGGCGGGGCTTTGTGGGTCAGGCTCGGGGCCGGGGGGGGGGGGGGCAGGTTCTGGGGACGCCCCCCCCCCCCCCCCCCCCAGGGGCCGACGGGAGAATTTGGGGTCCCCCGGGGGGGGGGGGGTCCTGAAGCCTCGTGAAGGTGGGGGGGGGGGGAGGGGGATTTGGGGTCTTGTGGGACTTTTGGGGGGCTGAGGGGGGGACACTGGGAGGGACTAGGGGGGACTGGGGGGGCAACTGGGCTGGACTGGGAGGGGGTTGGGGGGCCACTGGGAGGGACTGGGGGGGGATGAGGAAGGACTGGGAGGGCACTGGAGGGGCTTGGGGAGCACTGGGAGGGACTGGGAGGGGAGTGGGGGACACTGGGAGGGACTGGGGGGGCAACTGGGCTGGACTGGGAGGGGGTTGGGGGGCACTGGGGGGCAGCTGGGTTGTACCGGGAGACACTGGGGGGGCACTGGGATGGACTGGGGGGGCACTGGGATGGACTGGGGGAGCACTGGGGAGGATGAGGAAGGACTGGGAGGGCAACTGGGCTGGACTGGGAGGGGGTTGGGGGGCACTGGGAGGCAGCTGGGTTGTACTGGGAGGGCACTGGAGGGGAGTGGGGAACACTGGGATGGACTGGGGGGGCACTGGGGAGGATGAGGAAGGACCGGGAGGGCAACTGGGCTGGACTGGGAGGGGGTTGGGGGGCACTGGGGGGCAGCTGGGTTGTACTGGGAGACACTGGGGGGGCACTGGGATGGACTGGGGGGGCACTGGGATGGACTGGGGGACACTGGGATGGACTGGGGGAGCACTGGGGAGGATGAGGAAGGACTGGGAGGGCAACTGGGCTGGACTGGGAGGGGGTTGGGGGGCACTGGGGGGCAGCTGGGTTGTACCGGGAGGGCACTGGAGGGGACTGGGGGGCACTGGGATGGACTGGGGGGTCCCGTCCCTGGGGGGCTGAGGTTGGGGGGGGGGGGGGTGTCCCCGTCCCCCCCGTCCCCCCCCGGCAGGTGACGGGTGTTGGGGTGTCGCAGGCTGACGTGGGGGGTGGTGACGCTGCTGCTGGGGACCCACCTGGGGGCCAACCTGGGGGCGGTGGGGGCCCTGCGCCTCCCCACCCTCAACCGGCCCCGCCTCCGCCTGGCGCTGGGCGGGGCCCTCAGGGGCGGGGCCGGGGGCCACGCCCAACGCCGGGGGGGGGCGGAGTCAGCCTCAGCGTCCCCCCGCCCGAGGACGTCAACCCCCGCGAGCCGCTGCTGCCGGGTCAGTGTCACACACACAACCCCCCCCCCCGTCACCCAGCATCACCCCGTGTCACCCGCTGTCACCCCACTGTGTCACACCCCCCCCCCCCCCGCCTCGTGTCACCCCCCCCCTCTCGTGTCACCCCCCCATGTGACCCGGTGTCACCTCTCCCGTCACCCCATGTCCCCCCTCTGTCGCCCCCGTGTCACCCTTTGTCAGCCTGTGTCACCCCCCCAGTCACCCCCCTCACCCCCCTGTCACCCAGCATCACCCCGTGTCACCCGCTGTCACCCCACTGTCACCCCCCTCTCGTGTCACCCAGTGTCACCCCCCATGTCACATGGTGTCACCCCCGTATCAGCCTGTGTCAGCCTGTGTCACCCCATGTCACCCCCCCATGTCACCCAGTGTCACCCCCCTTTCCTGTCAGCCCCCCATGTCACCTGGTGTCACCTTGTGTCACCCCGTGTCACCCACCCTCACCCCATGTCACCCCCCCATGTCACCCGGTGTCACCCCACTGTGTCACCCCCCTTTCCTGTCACCCCCCCATGTCACATGGTGTCACCCCCCATGTCAGCCTGTGTCACCCTGTGTCACCCCCCCATGTCACCCAGTGTCACCCCCCTTTCCTGTCAGCCCCCATGTCACCTGGTGTCACCCCGTGTCACCCCGTGTCACCCACCCTCACCCCATGTCACCCCCCCCATGTCACCCGGTGTCACCCCACTGTGTCGCCCCCCTTTCCTGTCACCCCTCCATGTCACATGGTGTCACCCCCGTGTCAGCCTGTGTCACCCCATGTCACCCCCCCATGTCACCCAGTGTCACCCCCCTTTCCTGTCACCCCCCCCATGTCACATGGTGTCTCCCCGTGTCACCCCGTGTCACCCACCCTCACCCCATGTCACCCCCCCATGTCACCCGGTGTCACCCCACTGCGTCACCCCCCTCTCATGTCACCTCATGTCACCCCCCCATGTCACCCAGTGTCACCCCTCCCATCACCCCATGTCACTCCTGTGTCACCCCCATGTTATCCAGCGTCATCCTGTGTCACCCCCCCGTGCCACCCCATGTCACCTCCCATGTCACCCTGTGTCACCCCCCTACGTCACCCCCGTCACGTCCTCTGTCACCCAGCGTCACCCCATGTCCCCTCCCTGTGTCACTCCGTGTCAGCCCTCCTGTCGCCCTGTCAGCCAGTGTCACCCCCTCTGTCACCCCCCCCATGTCACCTCCCTGTGTCATCCCCTCCCATGTCACCCTGTGTCAATCAGCGTCACCCCGTGTCCCTTCCCTGGGTCACCCGGTGTCACCCAGTGTCACACCGTGTCACCCAATGGCACTCCTCTGTCTCACCCAGCGTCACCTCCCATGTCACTCTGTGTCACCCCATGTCACCCCCCCGTCCCCCGTGTTACTCTGTGTCACCCCCATCACCTCCCCTGTCACCCAGCATCACCCCATGTCACCCCCCGTGTCACCCGGTGTCACCTCCCCCCTTTGTGTCACCCCTGTGTCACCCCGTGTCACCCCATGTCACCCTTCTCGTCACCCTGTGTCATGCTCTCGTGTCACCCAGTGTCACCCCATGTCACCCCTGTGTCACCCAGCGTCACCCCATGTCACCCCCCATGTCACTTGGTGTCACTGCTCCCGTCACCCCTGTGTCACCCTTTGTCATCCCTGTGTCACCCCGTGTCACCCCCCCCGTGTCCCCCTGTTACTCAGTGTCACCCTGTGTCATCCCCTGTGTCACCCCCTCACCTCCCCTGTCACCCAGCATCACCCCGTGTCACCCGCTGTCACCCCACTGTGTCACCCCCCTCTCGTGTCACCCAGTGTCACCCCGTGTCACCCTCCCATGTCAACCAGTGTCACCCCGCCGTCAACCAGTGTCACCCCGCCGTCACCCTGTGTCACCTTCCCATGTCACCCAGTGTCACCCTTTGTCAGCCTGTGTCACCCAGTGTCACCCCATGCGCCCCCTGTGTCACCCACCATCGCACCGTGTCACGTCCCGTGTCACCCTGTGTCACCTCCTCGTGTCACCCAGTGTCCCACTGTGTCGCCGGGGGTCGCCCGGTGTCTCCCGCCGCCGCCACCCCCCGTCTCACCCCCCGCTGCCCCGCGTCACCCTGCCCCGTCCCCGGGTGCGGTTCTCCCTGGTGTCACCCCGACGTCACCCCGACGTCACCCCGACGTCACCCCGACGTCACCCCGCTGTCCCCAACAGGCTTCAGCACCCGCCTCACCCTCCACCTGGGTGCCCCCCTCCACCGCCTGGTCCGCAGGTGAGGCCACCCGGGGGCTGGGGGGGGGGCACCCAGGTGTCCTTGTGGGGGGGGGGGGGGGTGACACCCAGGTGTCCGGTTGTCACCTTGTCACCCCCCCCTGCCCCCCCAACCCCAGCGAGGCCGAGTTCCG